>NC_066862.1:21893011-22197803 GCF_025177605.1 Cucumis melo
CATACATGAACACATTGGATCAATGTGTTTGTATCAAATACAAAGTGAGTCGTATCCATAGTGTTAACAGAATAAGATACCCAACCTTAACCCTATACTATAGACCCTTTAAGCTGATCTTGAACATTGATCCCTTTATGTCTCTACATACTGTTCAAGACTCATCAAATAGCTTAGGATGTTAGTTTATTGGATTTAGGTTATTAAGACAAAACTAATAATATAATCAATAACACTTATTAAAATTATAATAATAAAACACTTTATTAATGACAGTCAATTGATTATATTTACTATCTACGAGTTTTAGGACATAAAACCCAACAGGATCTACATCATCAAGCGAGGATAGTTCACTAGAGGACAAGAACGATGTAGTTGGAGTTGATGTAACTTGACAAAGGCTGCAATCGATGCTGACATGATAGAAGAATAGAAGTTTCCCGTCAAAAGTTGTCTATATAAAGTCTCCTTTTACATCAAGAGGAAGGAGGTTTGAATGTACCCATAATGCCTGAATAGCGCAAATCCTAGAGAAAGGCGATAAGGAGTAGCTTTTCCACAATCTGTCAAAGTAATTCTCTCCTTCTTCGATCACACTATGAGTGAGAGCTTGAAGTTTGAAGGAAAGGAAGTCCATTTCCCTTTTTACCTAACATGTAATCTCTTTCCATTCTCTTTTCTCTCCATTTTTTTAATCTTTGTAATATATGTTATTCATATTGTACAATGGCCGAAGGCCTACATTCTTTAAATATATATTACATGTTTATATCTCTTCAATCCATTCATCTCTTTACTTTTCATTTGTCAATGTGTTATTTGTAGCTTAGGACTCACGAGAGATTCTTATAAGTTATTTTGGATATAACTCTTATCACATTAGTTGAGCTATTTTCATCACTTGACCAATATTTATCGCAAACTACCTGAGAGGCAAAGTAGGAAGGATTTGGCTAACGCACGTAAGGAGGAGTTTGGAGACAAACTCCACCTTGGCGAGATAACTTCTATCATTTATAACCTGAAAGAAGGACAAGTGTGAGCAATAGGCATCGAGAGGTTGCTGTCCTTAAACGTAATGCTCTGTACATTTTATAAGTAAATTCTTCTAGATAAACTTGCCTAACTAGGTTGAGTCATTTGTACCCCGACAGTAGGACAAATGTGGCATTTAAAGACTCCAAGAGGAGCTCGCCTTAATCATAGACTAGTTAGGAAAACTATATCGCATCAAGACCTTCACGATCTAATCGCCTAGTAATACATGGACATTCCTTCACCCCATTCTTAATGCAAGCTAGTTTGCATCTTTATTTTGCATCCATTTAATTTCCCTTATAGAATCTCTAGCGTACATAAGTAGTTATAGTTCTGGTTACACTTGTTCATTCATTATTCTTTATTCTTTTATATAACCTGAATGATGAGTGAATCCTAGAACTAATCTTTGATATCAATTCCCTATGTTCGACTCTGGATCATCCAGATAAACCTATTGTTTTGCTTATACTTGGGCAAGCAATAGGAAAACTTGTAATTAACGTGGAATTAGCTCTTATACAATAAATAGATACATAAAGAGTACTTCGTATACAATGATCATGACCGATGACTTATCACATAGAATTAGTTATGCATGTAAACAATCCTGAGTCCGAGCGTAATGAGAATAATATCATTATCATATCTTCAACACATCATAGAGTAAAGTTAGAAAGCAAGACGATGAGAGTATAGGACGTGTCCTACTAGACCGTAGAGTAAAGTTAGAAAGAAAGACGATAGGAGTAGAGTGCGTGTCCTATTACATCGTAGAGTAAATTTGGAAAAAAAATGATGGAAGTGCTGGGCGTGCCTTACTACATCGTACAATTAAGGTACGAAAGAAAGACACTGGGGTATCGAGCATGCCTTACCACAAAGTAGTAAAGTCAAACTAGTTGCTTCTGAGCCATGAGTTGTTTTATCAGAAATGTTTGCCTAGAAAAGCATTATATAAATATTTCCTTTTAAGTGTTGCAAACTTATTTTAGTAAATATGCTTTGTTTTAAAAGTTATCATTCATGAGGCTATAGCTCATCCTTTTAATATTTATTTTCCTTACAGGTAGAGATCGTTGTTGCGACGTCTGTTAAAGCATCCGACTACTCTACTAAAAGTTGATTAGATTTTTGTATGCCTCGTTCCATGCATGCATGATAATTTGTAACTAAACTAGTAAGGGTAGTCATTGTTGTCTGTAATTGACTAGTAAGGGAGTTTGGTTTTGAGTTTTGTAATAGCTAATTGATTGTCATAAGACTATTGACTCCGTTGTGTATACCTTGATTATTCATCTGCCTCATACTAGTGATGCTTCTACTTTCATAGTTGATTCTTCCTCTTTCTAGTTAAGTTTCTTTTTTGGCCATCATGGGGGAGATAGTGGTTGCTAGTGTTCGAGGGAGTTGTTGATGATGTTCAACATTTGTGTTTCGTTGTGTTATCAGGCATGTTGTTGTTTGGCCATAAAAGAAATTTTGTATTAGCCAAAGGTGGAGTTTGTTATTAGATTGGCTGTAAAAGTTCTCTTTTATTTGTTTCCTTATTGAACTCTTACCTTATTGTCTTGGTCATTTTGACATTATATGGATGATTAATTGCCTTTTCATATTGGTCGTTGGGTCTTTTTCCTATTAAGTCATATGGCTTTTCATTATGAAGGTAAGTAAAAAAGTTTCTAATCTAGTGGTTTGTGCACAAGGGAGCCTAAACACACCATAGATCAAGGGGAGTTTGGTATGAGCGAAGAAGAGTCAATCAAGTATCAACTACTTAGGAGAAGCCTAAGTGATCATCTAGCTTAATCTTATCTATTATCAAGATTTCCTATTAGAGATAAGTTGAATACTTGTAATCCATATTATACACTCTAGTTAACTTTCTTCTCAATTGGACAAACACTATAAGAAATGAGCCTTTTAATAGTCCTTGAGGATAGCCCAATTTATTTAGGGCTATTGAAAAGTGGGGATAGAAAATAGGGCTTACAAGAAGAATGACAAAATTAAAGGTTTACTTTGGATAAATGACAAATTTATTTTTAAATTGACAAAATAGAAAAACAGAAAATTTTTAAATAAAAAATAGGAGAACAATGCCTTAAATGCCCCTCAAATGTGATTTCTAAATACACTTGTAACAAAATCCATAAATACTCTATAATTAATACAAACTATGCATCCACACTTGAATATTCTAATTTCCCCCCAAAAAAGAAAATAAACCATCAAATCATCTGTAAGACATCACATCCAATTCATTATTTAGAGTTTGAAAGCAATTGAATTCCCTAGCATCTCCTTTTTCACTTTTGAAAACTCTAGCATTTCTTTGTCTCATTTCCTTTTCTTCGATTAACATCTCCTTTCCTTCACATCTTCTTCATTCACGCCGTCATATCTTCTTTGTTCGATTAGCATCTCCTTCGTGCTGCATATCTTTTCGCCATTCGCCGTTCCTGACTTTTTGGTTCGCCGTTTCTCGCTTTTGAATTAAAACTATGACCTATGCAGTAAACTTAGGGTGGGATACATATCAAACATTATATGTGATATAATTGTAGGGATTCAAACTAAGAATCTAAAATTAATGTGTATAATTTGCATATTAAAATATTGTTATAAATTTGAATTAAAACTAACTTTACAATAATATATTCGTTGGAAGGCCCGATTAATATATATATATATATATATATATATATATATATATATATACGTTTTTTCATAAACAATTTGAAAAATAAAAAATATTAAAATTAAGGGATTATCCATTATATTTGGCGTAATCTTAGTAATACAAGTTAAGAATCTAAAATTAATGTATTTATGTATGCTTTTTCATAAATAATTTGGAAAATAAAAAATGTTAAAAATTAAGAGATTGTCCATTATATTTGGCATAATTTTATGAATTCAAATTAAGAATCTAAAATTAATGTATTTATGTATGTTTTTTTATAAATAATTTAAAAAATAAAAAATGGTAGAATTAATGGATTGTTCATTATCTTTGACATAATTTTAGAAATTCAAATTAAGAATCTAAACTTAATGTATTATGTGTGTGTGTGTGTGTTTTTTTTTTTTGTAAATAATTTATAAAATAAAAAATGGTTAAATTAATGGATTATCCATTATCTTTGACATGATTTTAGGAACTCAATTTTGAATCTAAAATCAATTAATTTATGTATGTTTTTTCGTAAATAATTTGAAAAATAAAAAATGGTGAAATCAATTGATTGTCCATTATATTTGGCATAATTTTAGGAATTCAATTTAAGAATCTAAAATTAATGTATTTATGTATGTTTTTTCTTGGCATAATTTTAGAAATTCAATTTAATAATCTAAAATTAATATCTATAATTTAGATATTAAAATAGTGTTATAATTTTGAACTAAAACTAAGGATGAAAAATAATGTTAAAAATAATGTTAGAATATCATATATGTATCATGTATTTTTATGTATATTTTTCATCAATAATTCGAAAAATAAAAAATGCCATCTTTGAAGTTATTTTAGGGAATTTGAATTCAAATTGACAATTTTAGGGGATGGTGTAGATTGAAATTGTTATTATTAATTTGTAATATGTATTATTTAATATATATTTTTTTATAAATAATATGAAATATACAAATATAATAATTAATTGATTTAGTATCCTAATAATTAGGGATGTTGAAATTAATGTCATATCTTTAAAAATTGTTGAAACAATATAATATTTTTTTTTGATTTAGTTAAGATTTATCATAAGTGAGTGTTGATAACTATGATATGTGATATTTTGTTTGATCCTTTGATCTCGACAATGCACACTGTATTTATCTATGAAAAAATGGAAAAATTATTATAGGAGTTAGTTTACCATAAATCAAAATAATTTAATTATCATAAATCAAAATAATTTAATCATTTACTATTTTTTTTTATCGATAAATGTGCTATTTCCACGGTTTGTAAGAATCAAATTTAAAATTAAAAGGCCCACCAAAATTTCACCCGAGTTTCTTTCGCTCCTTTCATTCCCCTGAGAAGCCTCTCCTTCGACGCGATAACTCACACGGTCGCAACATTCTACCCAACCCGTCTTTTTCGTTAAAGCTCTGCTGCCACGCACAACTCTTGCCAACCTTTGCTGCCATGCATGACTCCGGCCAACCTCTGCCACTACGCGTCGTCTACCTCTGTCACCGTCTCAGGTCTCCGCCGCTCTCTCTGCCACCAGTCTCTCTGCCACCCACGACCTACCTTTCGTTCAACCTCTGTCGCCGTTTATAGGTCTCTGACGTTTCAATGTCAGTCTAGACGAAGCATACGAGGCTCAATCGATCCCAACATGAAGTTTAGGTACAAGCCATTCACTCAATAACCTCTAAATTTCTATCATGACCAAGCTGGAAAGAATAATATTCACATTGCACTTGGATCTAAAATTATTTACTTGTTGTAATATCCATTTTAGGCTTCGGTTAAAATTGGCTTCACGTTGGACTCTCCAACTTTTTATATTGTCTGCGAGGTAAACCATATTTTCATCTCCATTGAAAGTTCAAATAATGTAATTTCAGTAGTCTCTTGCCCACAAAGTAGGACCATTTCGACGTTTTTTTGGAGGTATTTGATGAACTGCTTAGGCTAAAAATAGGCATTCAAATGGACAAGGACGATGGCCTATTAAATCTGCAAATTTTATTCTAGATCTTCTTAAGAATGCAGGGAATAATGTGAAAGTGAAAGGACTGGATGTTGATTCTCTCATCGCATCCCACATTCAGGTGAACCAAGCTCAAAAGGTAATTTCATAGTCTTAGTAGGTAAATATTGTGGTCCATTTGTATGTGCTAAATGCTTGTTTAAAAGCCTTCAAGATTAGTTTAGTGGGAGTGCTCAAGCTAATGAATGTCATGGTTAGAACTTATCTAACGAACAATGAGTAAGTTATGTTTTAAATTTTGTAGTTAATAGATAAAATTAATTCTACCAATATCTGGGGTTGGGTAAGGGTGTGTCAAGTCTAAGTTTTGGGGTACATTGTGGTTTATTCCTATTTATTTTATCTGGCAAGAGTGTCATTGTCCGTGGGGGGCTTTTTCTCGAATGATGTTTCTATGATTGTGCGGCTTATTATTATTATTGTATGTGCTCGTGCTACTTCTTGAGAAATATTATTGGCCTGCCTAGGAGTTTGTTTTTCCCTATTCTCTTTTTGTCTTTGCTTGTTTGGGTTGTGTTTCATTCTTTCTTTGATTTTTTCGGTATGTGATGTTTTGAGTTTTGGCATATCCCCATTGGGCTTTTGTTGTCCTTTACTGGTGTGCTTTGCTTTGTGTCTTTTGCATGACTCCCGACTGTAGGGTCCTCTTGTGGTTGTTTAATATATATGTTTTTTTTTTATAAAAATGTCTAATCGTAATTATTAAGCGGAAAGGTAAATTTAATAATGCGTAATACAATACTTGTCAGATCAAAGAGGAAAGCAAAAATCTAAAAGTTTCTCCTTGCATACCCTCGGTTGGGTTGGTTTTTTTGGAAGCAATTTTGTGCATTTATGAAAGACAAAATTAATCTTCTCTCTTCTGAAGAAATATTTCTCTCTTTTTTTGTTGGTTTGAAGGGGCTACTGTTTTTCCAATTCACCTACTCTTAGCCACAGAGACACTATGGTTTGAAGGGGCTAGGGTAGCCTCAAGCATCCGTTGAAGCTTTTGAAGTATTTGATGATTTTACAATATTTTTTTATGTAAATAGTAT
This sequence comes from Cucumis melo, assembly GCF_025177605.1. Lineage (NCBI taxonomy): Eukaryota > Viridiplantae > Streptophyta > Magnoliopsida > Cucurbitales > Cucurbitaceae > Cucumis > Cucumis melo. Next base: position 21,899,823 of record NC_066862.1, read on the forward strand.
GTTGTTTGTATGTAAACTTTAGGATTAGTTTGTTTCTTTGTTTAGTCATTCGCAGATTTAGATGCTGAATCATCTTGTTTGTTTAGGATTAGTTTGTTTCCATTTGGTTAGCTTACTAAAAAATGGAGTGAATTAGAGGATTTAGAATAAAGGGTTAACAAAGGACAGTAGAATCACATCAGATATATATATATATATATATATATATATATATATATATATATATTTTACATTTTTATGTCGTTCATCTTTTGCCAAATAAGGATCAACAAAAATAACGGATCAAGTTCCAGTATTTTTTTTCTTTTTTGGGAAGACCAGTGAAAAGCTAATTCGTAAATTAGGTTTATGAATACAAACAATCCATTATCACAAAGAGTTCTTAACCAAAAAGATTCTGAACATAGGCACAAAAATTAGCAAATTGAAACAGAGGATATAGGCACATAAATGACCATATTGAATTATAATATATTTGAAACTTGCAGCAAACCTAAGTTGATGCTAAGGTGCAAAAACTCAAGAATAGAATATTTAAACTAAGCTTGAAGCATCTAACATGATCAAAAGAACTTGTTTTGTTCTGTATTTGAAAAATGTTGACTTCAATTGTCAAAAGTTGTCAAAATATATTCCCATTCTAGACTTTGCTCGAAACTGGAATGTGTATTTTTTGTCTTTTAGCTTTTAGTTTAGTGAGTTGCTTGCAATAAGTAATCATCTTGGTTTTCTTGGTTTCACTTTGGTGAAAAACAAATTTTTATTTTTCTTAGGTTGTTCTCTCTTAGTAGTCACTGTTCCATTGTATACTTTGTCATGGAAGGTTGAAGGGTATGAGTTATAGGAAAATGTGATCAAGGTGATGTTTAATTTAGCCGTTGTGTCTTTGGTATGGTGTATGAGTTAGGCAACTGAAGTGTTTAAAGAAAGTACCCAATCGTCAACAAGCTTCAGATTGCAGAATTAGAAATGGTTGGTGTACTGCCATCATATATCTTGATTGAATCACACACACGTACAAAAAGTTCTAAATTATAGCTTTTACGCCTGGTTGTAATATTTATTTGCTAGATCAAAGGGGCTAAGGAATCACAGAACATGTATTGCATTGTGATCTGATGCTGCTGATTAGATTGATAGCTGAAAATGTCTTTTGATTGATTTCTGTTCATAATCTTCAAATGGACCTTGAAAATGATGCATAATAATAAAAATGTGGGAAGTGAATGACTATAAGTGATGATTTTCTGCTCATAGATATATGTATTGGAAAAGATTTAGAAATCATTGTCTATGTTAGAATGTAAATTTAAGGCTTACGATGGGGTGGGAGGATGGGTTCAAGTTTTGAAGCAGGAAATAAGCTATTCCATGCATCTTTTATACCCATGAGTTATGCCCATCCATAAGCGTGGATTTTTTAAGTGATTATTATTTTGCTGTTTCTACTGTTGTGCTAGAACCAAGTTAGTTTCCTGGTACTTCACCATCTAGGAATGGAATAAGAAAAAGAGACTTTGAGTTTCTATTTTGTTTCTATTTCAAGGACATAATTCTATTATCAAAGTTTTTAGACTTAGAAGTTAAAGTTCTTAATTTTAATGCAATTTCATTTTTGTGCTTTGTTACTTGTTGAATCATGCTTGTCCTTAGTGTGTAAGCAGTAAACTATAATAGATATGTATATTATGAGATTTGGTTTGTCAACTACATGGTTTGTTTTATTTGTTGGTGGTTCCTTATCCAAATTTACGTAATTTGGATTTGGTTTTTATATGGCTAGAACTTGTTTTCTTTGTTGCTAGTTTTGGTTGTGTATGGAATGAGTATGTTGTTTTAGTTCGACTAGAAGTAAGATCATTGGTTCTATCATATTATGTGATGTTGTTACAACTTTCTTAAATAGTGTGTAGGAGTAAATTGAACAAAATACTAGTCCCAAAGAAATGGATTCTTGCTAGTTTTGGTTGTGTATGGAATGAAAGTTTTGGGAAGTACTAGTTGCATGACCATCTAATATTGTGATCATTGGTATGTTATCTTCTAATCTTTTTTATCTATATTTGTTAAAGATTTTCTATATTTTTTTAACTAATATCTACTATTATTGGTGTCTACAAAATCATGCATTGATATATGTTTTACAAATTTACGTAGGTGAATGAGATGGTGTCTTACTGGAGGAAAAAAGAACCAACGATGACAGTAGCTCATATCTATATGTTAATATAATTTTGCACACTTGTTGAATTTTGTTTGTATTTTAAGGGTTAACTTGTGCTGTTGATACATTCACTAAATACTTTACGTAGCTACCTTTATACCATTTAGACCACAACTTTATTTAAGTAAATTATTGAATTCTTTATTTTGTCATTTTAATAGATTATGAATCGAAGTTATTAGTATTTATTGTGCTATGAAGTATTTATGTGGGTAGCTTTAACTAAAGTTGAGTGTTTGAACTAAGATTTATCAAAAGCTAATTAATTCAAAAATAATTTTTGAGAAAAAAGTTACCTCTTTCATAGCCATAAGTTAAAGGTATAGAAAGCTTTATATAGCGAAAAACAAAACGCTATCAAAAGATTATTGTAATTATTATAATAATTGGAAAGGATTAAATAGCACTATTATACTTTAATATTACGACCGTAAATACTATATTATAGCTTAATATTAGAGATGTAAATGCTATATTATAGCATTGAAAGAAGACTATTATATATTAGAGATATCACACATTATTTAAGCTATATAAACTTATTATAGCTCTAGACTTAAATGTTTTTATAGCAATGTATATAAGTTATATTTTCATACTTTGCAATAACACTCATTATAGCTTCAGAAAAATGTTATAAAAAGTTCTAGACTTTTATTAGAACTTTCGAAAAAGGTTATAAAATGTCTATTATAGTATTTTTCGTTAACTATCGTATATGTTATTTCTTGTAATGAAAGCCTCCCATTATAAGGTGAGATTAATTTAAGTGAATTGGATTACTAATTCTATTGTGCTATTTTCTTTCTCTAGTGCATGTGTTAATTTTGCCTTTGTTATAACATTAGATGTAACATTTTATCAATTGTCAACCCCTCTTGTTTTTTCATAAGATTTTTGCTACATTTATTTGTTCAAAATAGCTTTTATCTTTTTCCTCCGTAGAGTTGAAATCACCATTCCCATCAAACTTAGCCACTTCAAAACATGTTATTTGTCTACCAATTATTCTTAGGTAGAGTGGTTCCACCAGTGGGAACCAAATTACACAACTTTCCACCTCAACTTTCTTTTTCTCTAAAAAAAAATATATATTAATAATAAAATAGTAAATAGTATACATTGGAATTGGAATGGTTTTGAGTGAGGAAATGGTTTTACGATGACTTTGGTCTCTTTAGAAATGATTGAAAAGCTTAACTTTATGAAACTGAGTCTAACATCAACAACTTTCTCATTTCTCATTTCAATTTCGTATCTTTAATTAATTCTTGCCTCTCTTTGCTCATTCCTTGCTTTGATTCTCTATATGTCATATGTTTCTTACAAAGCAACACTTTCTCTTGATTAACATATTGAACCCTTCGACGGATCCATACATGCACGGATCTTGTTCTATCCTTCTTCAACTCGAGTTTGGGTCTTTTATTATTATTATTATTTCTTTAGTTGAAAGGGTCGAATTTTTAAAACTCTACGTGGTCCCTTGATTTTCATACCAAAAGTTGTTCTTTTCTTAAAAATGATGTGTTTGCAACAATCATAAGTGCCAACATATATAGAATCTGTGTTAGGTTGGTTCTATGAAAGAAATGAAAGCTTCTTGTATTTATTGGTTGAACATTAATGGAGAAGCCATTGTAAAATGTCTTCATGTTAAAAAATAAAGGCCAATTGAAATTTCAATCATTCAATTAAACTTTATCAAATCTTTCTTGAAAAATTAAATATCGAAGAAGATGGATGTGATTGAGGTCGTAACTGGTGGCTTTATATATATTCAACAAAAGGCAATTAAATAAAAAAAGTTTGAATTTTTAATCCAAATTTGAAACAAACACAATGGATCATTAAATTCCATTTGATTAGCAAATTACAGAAGATGTTCCAGAATTACATAACTCTCATCTTCCATTTTTGGACAGATTTTGTACAAAGAAACATAAATTTGAGTTTTTTTTTTCCTGTTTGAGTGCATCAATTATGGAGACAAACGATTTAAAAAATGTTTTGATTTGTCAATTATCATCAAGTTGAATTCATAGTGAAAATGAATAAGATACTTTAAAAAAAATATTAAAAATATTGAAGTACTACTTTTTGTCTAATAAAATCTTTGCTTTTAAACTTTGTCAACTGTTATCTAAACAAATTGATCAATAATCTTTAAAAAAATAAACAAAACTATTCTCAAATTAAGCCTATAAACAGTTCTGTCATGTTTTACTTAATTTCTATATCAATGTTTTTTTTTATGTAATTTCTATATCAATGCTTTTAAGGATCAAGTCAAGTTTTTAAAAATAAAAAAAAAATAATCAAATTTTTTCGTTTTTAAATTTGGAAAAGAAACTAACTCTTTCTTTTTTAAAAATGAAAACTCTACTAATTAAGAAAGTAAGGGAAAATTAAATTAATTTTAAAAAACTAAGTGATTACCGTAGCTGATGAAAGCATTTAATTTTTTTCAATATCAAATAAAAAATTCTGTTTATTCATTTTCATTTTTATAAGTGAATAGCATGAGTAGTGAAATTTCATCGTACTATTCCGGTAATCATCCGAACTTTTGTTTTGTTTTTGAAAATTAAGTCTCCAAGTCACTTTCATTCATTTCTAATTAAGTGTGTTTTTAAAATCAAGCTAAATTTTGAAAACTAAAACTATATATAATTAACTTGTTTTTTGTTTTTGAAATTTTTGGTTTAGATTTCAACTCAACTTGAACTTAAAGAATGATGCACGCCCTTGTAAAATTACGAAAGAAAATAGATTTTGTTTTCATAAACCAAACAAAAAAAATCAAGAGAAATAGTAACCAAACCGAGAACTTTTTTTTTTTAAAAAAATTTAACTAAGAGTTCAAAATTAAAAGGGTACATATATAAGAACATGATAAGAATTATGACAAAATTTAAAAAATAAAAAACAAAAGGACGAAATACTTAAATTATCATTTTTCATCATCATGGATTTTGTAAAGTAAAATAATGTTGAAGGTAAAATAATAATAATAATGATGAAAGCAAATTGGAGGTTGAATAACAAATAAGTGTGTGGACGTGATTTTTGCTTTTTTCATGTTTATAATAATGGTGGGTGTAATATTATTCTTTTTCGTTGAACTTAGATATGGAAATTGTGACCTCTCTACAATAACATAGAATGTAAAGTGTGATAAATTACCAACATTATTTCATTGCATTACATCATATAATACTTACGTGCCATATAGGTCAAATTTATAATTCTATTTCAATACACAATGGAACAAAAAGATTTTATATATTAACAAATATTCTAATTATGAAATACTCCTTTTTTTTTTTCTTTTTTTCTTTTGACTTTCAATAGTTGTATTTATTTAAATAGAAAGATAAAATAGGAAATAACATGATTGTACCAATATTTAAACATATGTCTACGCTTGATTATAACAACCACTTTAATCAAACAATAGTTGGTTTTGTTGGTTCAAATGTATGTATACAATTAGATTATATTGTTTCATAGTATCATCTAAATCACATCTTTATAGAAAAGGATATATCGTTACTTTGTCTTATAAGCACTCAATCTCAATAGTTGTAATAGGACAAAGAACATGATTGTTTGTACAAATAAATGTTCGCCTCTTATATCCCTTTTAATATATGGTACATATAGATGTTTGGTTACTAGACTCTAGTATTAGGATATGCTTAAATTTCATTTTCAAGTGTTTAATTTTAAAAATAAGTTATTTTAACAAAAAAGAATCAATGTTTCAAAACCACTCAAAATAGTTGTTGAAAGGTATATTAAATAATTTGGATTAAAAGAGTTTAAATAAAAATAAGAATCTTAAAAACATTATTTTCTTAAGTCAATCTAAATGGTCACTTAACATAAGGACTCACCTTTCCAACTTAAGCTTAAGTCATTATTTAAACAAAATAAAGTTTCAACACCCGAAACTATGTGAACTCTTGACCATATTTTTATTAAAAAAAATAATTATAAAGTAACCTCAAAGGAAAGCCAAATATTTAAATAAATAAATAAATAAAATAATTTAAATCACACCCTAAAATCAAACATAGAAGAATTCATAAGTTTAAAATAAAAATTAACTATCAATAATTGTATCGTTCTAAAATCATCGAATCAAGAATAAGTAGTGGAAACATTAGTCATAACTAGTCTCATTAGCATTGTTACAGGTCCTTGTCACTTGCCCACTTTCCTTTACCTCTGCTTGAAAAATAAACATGGAAAGTGTGTGTATATTTGTACTCAGTAAGAGACCTCCTACTAGACCAACTAGATGAATCTCTAACTTCTTAATTAAGTATACCGTAATAGTCAAGTGATTCCATAGGAGCAGACATCAATCATAAAAGTGAACATGAGGGTATACTTATCAGTCAATATTGTCAACAGTTTTAAGTGGTGATCTCATAGGGACACCGTACACATAGGATATACCAACCTAATAGCTAAAGTCATTAGTCACCATCAGTCTAAGAAAATCTAATTAATTTGGTCAATCTCAGTTCAATCCAGTCAAATACATATCATGTAAAATTGAATCAACCTTCAACCTAGAATTCAGATCAAGATTTGGAATCTAAATTCGATAACTGATCGCTCCAACATTTCTTGTGCTCCTTGCTACCTAGCAACATCATTCTTGCTTCTCCTAAAGGCTTATTAGAGTGAAAGTTGTCCTCACAAACCAGCATGGATGCATTCAGAATGTTTTATCCCCACTCACATGTATCTTAGAAAAATTTCTAAGAGGTCACCCAACACGTTTAACTTTGGAGTTCCTATGATTGAGCCACTGAAAATGAAGGTGCACCTTGTTGGTATAGGTAATAACTTTCAATTCTTTAAGCCTTTCTTAACCTTACTTTCATGTCCTTAGGATCCCTCTCATTCAAATGTAATATTGATTCATTCATGTCTCTCTCCTAAGCTCACGGTGTTATTGATAACTTGTAGAAATACAAGTTATTATGGTCCTTTATGTAAAATAATGAAGTTTTATCGCATCAGAATATAAGAAAATAAAGAAAAAAGCGAGCGATATGATTAACTTGTGAATCACATCATGCAAAAGAACTCAATCCCTGTTCTATTGCATTTTTAGTGTTTCCATCGCAGGATAATAGGCAAAAAATAGAGTTCCGCGATAAGAATGTTTCTGCGAGGAGACGTGTCCAACCAATGCAACGACAAGCAATATTACTTAGGTTAGAGACTTCTTGCTTTACATTATCAATAGTACTATTAATATTACTCTCTTGAGAGTTAAGACTTACATCTGTCACATTTACTTCTTCTAAAGTGCATCCAAGTAGGCCTTTGCCATCTTCCTCTTTGTCACTTTCAGTAGTAGGCTCATCATCTAACAAAGTTACAATCATACCCTTCTTCTTCCTTTACAAAACATTTGGGCATTCGACTTGTTAATGCCTAAAACCCTCACATTCTCGACACATAAAGCTCTTATCAACTGATCTTGATGTATTTCCATTAGAATTCTTGTAATTTTCTCTTCGTTTGTTAGAAGCATAGGACCTAAAGTTGGAAGAGCTTGGATTATTGTGAATTAAACCCCAAAAATTCTTAGATCTTTGGAACTTGTTAAGTTTTAGCAAGGACAATGCTAGGCGTTTAGAGGTTAGGATGGTGGTCAAAAGTACAAGAAAAAAAACCTCTAAATGACACTCATTGGGTGACAAGGTCAGGGCTAAAAACTTCTAAGCTTTGGATATGTGCTAGGCTACCAAAATCATGGAAAATAACCTCTAAGACAAGTTGGACGTTTTAAGTGACTTAGTAACCTTGGACTTGCTAGACAAGAAGAGTGATTTAGAGATTAATAGACAAAGGATGCTAGGCGAGAAGACATTAAGAGGATGCTAGGAGAAAAAACATTAAGAGGTTAGCAACATTTAATCTTGTTGGTCATGTGTTTGGCAAGGAGGCACTATGAGGTTGTTGAACAGGAAATTTTGACCAATTAAATCACGCCACGTCATCACAGCAAAATTAAGATAATTATAATTTGATTGGATTTGGGTAGTCAAGTTTTCTCATACCCAACCTAGTTCAAGGCCCTAAAAAAAGTTGGGCCAAAGAAATAATGGACCCGAGCTTGCGCAAATAAGTGGGCCGAGTTCGAGCCCACCAAGCAAATGGATCCAAGCCCAAACCGATCGAGCAAATGGGTCCGAGCCCAAGCCTGTCAAGAAAACAGGTCAAAACTCAAGCCCAACAAGCAGATGGGTCCAAGCCCAAACCCAACAAGCAGATGGGCCCAGGCCTAAGCCCGCCCAACAAGCAAATGGGCCCAAGCCCACCTAAAGCCCATCGAGATTCTCTATAAATAGAGACCTTCTCATTCATCTTGGGAGGACCTTTGATTGAAGAGAAGAATCGAAGCTCTGAAGAATTGAAGACAAAAACTTCTGAAGACTCTCAAGACGTACAAGTTATCATCAACTTCAAAATCAACCTTCTGAAAGATCGAAGACTTGGAAGATCAAACTTTCCTTGAATTCCAGAAGATTGAAGCTTGAATTGACTTGTAGTTACAACTTCTTGAAGATCGAAGACCACGAAGTTTTAAATTTTACTTTTTGTATCCGAGAGAAAGAATCAAAGGAGTAAACATTAGAGATTGTATCCGCAATACATAAATCAATACAAAGTTCGATTCCACGAATTAAATTTCTCCTAAAATCTCGTGTGAACAATTTGGCAGGCCCGGTGGGACCATCTCTACCTTTCATCTCTTTCTCTTTTTGAAGAACATCCAAATCATGACATCTCAAGGCAACACTTCCAAAGCTCTTAGTGACATCGGCAAACGACCAAACACTCGTAGCCGTTCAAGAGAGATTCAGTCATCTGAAGATATGCCACCTTTTGAAGTTGCAAAGAATATTTGGGAGCAAATCTCCAAGCACCAAAAGGTGGAATTGTAATCAAAGAAAATCATGCGATTGATGAACACTACTCGTCCTCTAAACCCTCAAGTGAGGAAATGCCTCACCCAAATATAATGTCAGTTATGGTAACTAACGTGGATACAAGTGAAAATAGAATGGCAGAGCTTGAAAAGAAGGTGAACATGCTCATGAAGGTGGTGGAAGAAAGGGATTATGAGATTGCATTTCTAAAGAATCACATTGAAAGTCGTGATGCTGCTGAATCAAGTCATAAACATACTGTCAAGAATACTGACAAAGGGAAGGCAGTTATGCAAGAAAGTCAACCACAAAATTCGACCTCAATTGCATCGTTGTCTGTTCAACAATTACAGGAGATGATTGCAAGCTCCATCAAAATGCAATATGGTGGATCTGCTCAAACTTTCTCCTTGTACTCTAAACCATATACGAAGAGGATCGACAATCTCAGAATGCCGAATGGATACCAACCTCCCAAGTTCCAACAGTTTGATGGAAAAGGCAACCCAAAACAACATGTTGCTTACTTCATCGAAACATGTGAAACTGCTGGTACGCGAGGAGATTTATTGGTCAAACAGTTCGTTCGAACTCTCAAAGGAAATGCCTTCGACTGGTACATCGATCTGGAGCCTGAATCCATTGATAATTGGGAGCAACTTGAGAGGGACTTTCTCAACCGTTCCTATAGCACCCGACGTATCGTCAGCATGATGGAGTTGACAAACACAAGACAACAAAAGGGAGAACTAGTCATCGACTACATCAACCGATGGGGAGCTCTGAGTCTTGACTGTAAGGATCGACTCACCGAACTGTCTGCAGTGGAGATGTGCACCCAAGGCATGCATTGGGGACTTCTTTATATTTTACAGGGAATAAAACCTCGCACGTTCGAAGAGTTGGCGACTCGTGCCCATGATATGGAATTGAGTATCGCCAATAGAGGAGCAAAAGATTTCTTGATTCCAAAATTGAGGAGTGACAAGAATGAACTTGATGACACTAAAAATATTGCAAATAGTGTCATAAAAGAGTCAACAGTTGTTCATGCAACTCCTTTGAAATCTTTCTCTAAAAGAAAAGAAACAAAAATTGAAAGAAAGCATGATGGCGATGAAAAATGACAGTCAACTCTTAAAGAAAGATAGGAAAAAGTTTATCCATTTCCTGACTTTGATGTTGCAGACATGTTAGAGCAGTTGCTAGAGAACCAACTTATTCAGCTGCCAGAATGCAAACGACCAGAACAAGCAGGAAAAGTAGATGATCCTAACTACTGCAAGTATCATCGGGTCATTAGTCACCCTGTTGAAAAGTGTTTCGTGTTGAAAGAGCTAATTCTAAAGTTGGCTCGTGAAAAGAAGATCGAGCTAGATATTGATGAAGTAGCTCAGACGAATCATGTTGCGATCGAGATGACTTCAAATGTTCCGTCATTAACACAACTTGATGATCAAAGAAAAAGCTTGATTTAATTTGGGACTTCTGCACCTATACTTGTTCTATTCCAACAAAGGATCGTGACGATAAACTCCCAAAAATAAAGAAGCGCATGGTAAAGATGATGGCGAAGGATGGATAACAGTCACTCGTCAAAAAGGGAGACAACCAAATTCCATTCAAAAGGAGTCGCGATTCCATCAAAAGTATGCAAAAGGAAGCATCTCCTATAAAAAGAAAGGAAGAAGGAACAAGAAGATGTGGAATCCTAAGCCCATAAAAGGAAAAGATGAGGACTTCCTCCAACTTCGACGATCGATAACTTTGGCAGAATTCCTCCCAAAAAGTTTCCTTGAGGATCATCCAGAAGAAATACTTGAAGTCACTGCATGTCATGCTGCCAGCATAGTAGAAGTCGACAACAATTATGGATCTTCTAAAGAAGTCAACAATTCAAATGAAATTAATCAAAGGACCTCTGTCTTTGATCGTATCAAGCCTTCAACTATTCGATCTTCAGTCTTTCAAAGATTGAGTATGGCCACGAAAGAAGAGGAAAACCAATGTCCAACGTTTATTTACACTCGAACTTCAACTTTCAAAAGGCTGAGTATCTCCACATCGAAGAAAGATCGACCTTCAACATCTGCTTTTGATCGTCTAAAGATGACAAATGATCAACAACAAAGAGAGATGAAATCTTCGAAGGCAAAACCATTTCGTGAAGAAAATGATGACGATAAGATTCACAGTTGTGTCCCGTCACGCATGAAGAGGAAGTTGTTTGTTGACATAAATACAGAAGGTTCCTTGACTGTGAAACCAAGATTTAATATCTTCACCAATCCTACAAACGAAGGAGATGAACAAATTCTTGTTGAAATAAAAGCTGTTAAATATGCAAAGCTCCTTATTGCAAGAGCCTAAACTGCATGGTGCTCCTAGCCCACAAGAGATTAAAAGGTGAATGGAAAAAAAAAAAGTTGAACTACGTTATGACTTGATCCCTATGTTATAAAAATGGTACGTAGGCAGCTTAAAGTTCACTTTAAGTTCAGTCGCATGTAAAAAAAACAAATATTATTCTTCATTGTGATGATGTAAGCGCATAGTAAATGATGCGTAAACAGTATAAAATGAAATTCAGGAGCAGTCACACCAGAATAAGAACATTCTCATCACCATTCAACAAATTCTTATATTTACAAGAATACAACTAAAGAAAAAAAAAAGAATGGGGGCAAAGGGGGCAAAGTTAAAGCCTCCACTTGAAGTTCTTAAATTCTTCGCGTGCAGCGTTCAGGCTCTTTTGAACCGTAGCTAGCGCCTCGGTGGCCTCTTTTGTGACAACAGAGATGTTTAATTGTCTACCTTCGTAAGGTGCGTTCGCCTCTTCTCCAAAATGTTGACCAGCGAACTCTACTCCTCTTTGATATGTTGCAGACAAGGATCTTTCCATGTGTTGTGCCCAAGAGGATCTTCATCTTCATCTTCTCACATGTATTGCAGCTGAGAGATTTATCACCTTCATCTTCTCACATGTATTGCAGCCGAGAGGATCTTCATCTTCATCTTCTCTCATGTGTTGCAGCCGAGAGGATCTTCATCTTCATCATCTCAAATATGTTGCAGCCAAAAAGATTTTTGTCTCAAGTATATTGTAGCCGAGAAAGTCGCCGTCTCATATATATGGCAGCCGAGGATGTCGTCGTCTCAAATATGTTGCCGCCGAGGAGGTCGTCCCCTCAAATATGTTGCAGCTGAGAAGATTGTCATTCTTAAATATGTTGCAGCTGAGAAGATCGTCGTCTCAAATATGTTACAACCGAGAAGATCGTCGTCTCAAATATGTTGCAGTAAAAAAGATTTTTGTCTCAAGTATATTGTAGCCGAGAAAGTCGTCGTCTCATATATATTGCAGTCGAGGATGTCGTCGTCTCAAATATGTTGCCGCCGAGGAGGTCGTCCCCTCAAATATGTTGCAGGTGAGAAGATTGTCGTTCTTAAATATGTTGCAGCTGAGAAGATCGTCGTCTCAAATATGTTACAACCGAGAAGATCGTCGTCTCAAATATGTTGCAGCCAAAAAGATTTTTGTCTCAAGTATATTGTAGCCGAGAAAGTCGTTGTCTCATATATATTGCAGCCGAGGATGTCGTCGTCTCAAATATGTTGTCGTCGAGAAGGTCGTCCCCTCAAATATGTTGCAGCTAAGAAGATTATTGTTCTTAAATATGTTGCAGCAGAGAAGATCATCGTCTCAAATATGTTGCAGGAAAAAAGATTTTTATCTCAAGTATATTGTAGTTGAGAATGTTGTCGTCTCGTGCAACCGAGAAAGTCGTCGTCTCATATATATTGCAGCCGAGGATGTCGTCGTCTCAAATATGTTGTCGCCGAGAAGGTCGTCCCCTCAAATATGTTGCAGCTGAGAAGATTGTCGTTCTTAAATATGTTGCAGTAGAGAAGATCGTCGTCTCAAATATGTTACAACCAAGAAGATCGTCGTCTCAAATATGTTGCAGCTGAGAAGATTATCGTTCTTAAATATGTTGTAGCAGAGAAGATCATCGTCTCAAATATATTACAACCGAGAAGATCGTCGTCTCAAATACGTTGCAGCCAAAAAGGTCGTCGTCTCATATATGTTGCAGCCGAGGATGTCGTCGTCTCAAATATATTATCGTTGAGAAGGTCGTCCCCTAAAATATGTTGCAGCTCAGAAGATTTCCGTTCTTAAATATGTTGAAGCAGAGAAGATCATCGTCTCAAATATGTTACAACCGAGAAGATCGTCGTCTCAAATATGTTGCAGCCAAAAAGATTTTTGTCTCAAGTATATTGTAGCCGAGAAAGTCGTCGTCTCATATATATTGCAGCCGAGGATGTCTTCGTCTCAAATATGTTGCTGTCGAGAAGGTCGTCCCTTCAAATATGTTGCAGCTGAAAAGATTGTCGTTCTTAAATATGTTGCAGCAGAGAAGATCATCGCCTCAAATATGTTACAACCGAGAAGATCGTCGTCTCAAATATGTTGCAGCCAAAAAGATTTTTGTCTCAAGTATATTGTAGCCGAGAAAGTCGTCGTCTCATATATGTTGCAGCCGAGGATGTCGTCGTCTCTAATATGTCGCCGCCGAGAAGGTCGTCCCCTCAAATATGTTGCAGCTAAGAAGATCGTCCTTCTTAAATATGTTGCAGCAGAGAAGATCATCATCTCAAATATGTTGTAGCTAAGAATGTCGTCGTCTCATATATGTTGTAACCGAAAATGTCATCGTCTGAAATATGTTGCGGTCCAGAAGGTCGTCGTCTCAAATATGTTGTAATCGAGGATGTCGTCATCTCAAATATGTTACAACCAAGAAGATCGTCGTCTCAAATATGTGTAGCAGCCGAAAATGTCATCGTTTCAAATATGTTGCAGCAAAAAAGATCGTTGTCTCAAATATGTTACAGCTAAGAAAATCATCGTCTCTAATGTGCTACAGCCGAGAGGATCATCATCTTCATCTTCTCACATGTGTTGTAATCGAGGAGATCATCATCTTCATCTTCTCACATGTGTTGCAGCCGAGAGGATCTTCATCTTTATTTTCTCACACATGTTGCACCTTAGAAGATCTTCATCTTCATCTTCATTTTCAATGTAGCGTGGCCAAGGCATTCCTCATTTTCATCTTCAATGTGGCGCGGCGCAGACAATCATCTTCATCTTTAATGCGGTATAGTAGAAACGATCATCATCTTCATGGACCATCATCTCTATCTTCAATACGGGCACAACAGAAATGATAACCATCTTCATCTTAAATGTGGTCATCATCCTTATCTTCAACGTGACACAGTAGAAATGATCATCATCTTCATCTTTAATACGACGAAACAAAGGCGGTCATCATCTTCATCTTCAATGCGGCGTAGTCTAGGCGATCATCATCTTCAATGTGGCACAAACGATCATTCTCTTCAATGCGGCACACACGATGATCATCTTTAATGCGGCGTAGTCGATCTTCATCTTCAATGCGACACAGTCGAGTCCATCTCCTCTTGGTTGATTTCTATCAGAACTATAAGGTGTCAAACTCCAGACAATCATCATTCTGTGAAGTAAACCATCGTTCTGCAAATGAAGTTCGCCAGAAGCAAGTTAGCGCTGATGATATCATCTTGGAGCAAAGAATATATAAAAGCAAAGTAGACGGAGAATGGCGTCGAGGAAGCAGTAGGACGTCATGATAGAGTTGCATCATCTATCATGAACAAACCCCAGGCGTCAATGAATAAGTAGGGCGTCATGATAGAGTTGCATCGTCTATCATGAACAAACCCCAGACATCGAGGAAGCAGCAGGGCGTCATGATAGAGTTGCATCATCTATCATGAACAAACGCCAGACGTCGAGGAAGCAGCAAGGCGTCATGATAGAGTTGCATCATCTATCATGAACAAACGCTAGACGTCGAGGAAGCAGCAGGGCGTCATAATAGAGTTGCATCGTCTATCATGAACAAATCCCAGGCGTCGATGAATAAGTAGGGCGTCATGATAGAGTTGCATCGTCTATCATGAACAAACCCCAAACGTCTAGGAAACAGCAAGGCGTCATGATAGAGTTGCATCGTCTATCATGAACAAACCCCAGGCGTCGATGAATAAGTAGGGCGTCATGATAGAGTTGCATCGTCTATCATGAACAAACCCTAGGTGTCGATGAAGAAACAGGGCGCCATTAAAGAAGCAGGACATCAAGGAAACTTCATATAGACTTGCATGAGACTACAAAAAAAAAAAGTCAACTTTGGTATAGCTTCAAGTTGGTGCGAATCTAAAAAAAAAGAGAGAGAAAAAAAAACAAGAAAAGAAAAAAAGTTTTAAAAAGAAAGTAACTAAAAAAAACTTGAAAAAAAAAATGTTAGAACAAAACAGTTTAAAAAAAAAAAGAGAAAAGAAAACTTTTTCTAAAAAAACAAAAACAAAAAAAAAAACAAAAAAAAAGTTAAAAAAAAGGACAGGAAGAAAAAAAATGAAAATGAAATAAAAGTAAACAAAGAAAAACAAAACTAAACTAAAAGGAGTAAAAATGTAAAAAAAAAAACATATATGTATATTGAAAAAAGAAGATGAAAACGTGAAAAAAAGAGGGGAAAAGGTAATCGAAAAAAAAGAAGTAAGAAAAAAAATGAAAAAGAAAAAAAAATATATATATATATAAAAGAAAAGAAAAGAAATAGAAGAAAAAAAAAAAAGAAATAAGAAAAGAAAAAAAAGAAGAAAAAGAAAAAGAAAAGAAAAGAAATCTCTCAAAAATTTTAAAAAAAAAGTTTTTTTTCTCTCTTCTCTCTCTCCTTTCTCTTCTCCATCTGTGCTCTTCCTTACCAATTGAATGAAAAAGAAAATCTGTTTTTTTTTTCATCTATCACCTCTTCTTCCAAATCATGAAAAAAAAAGAAGCACATCAGATTTTTTTTTCTCTCCCAAATATAGAAAAAGATTTGGAGGATCAAACACATATGCAATGAAAAAAAAAGTTAGAGAAGATGAATTTGTGTGAATTTTGTTTGCAAGCTTCTTCCCTATTTACAAAGGATGGAAGGTAGCAAATCAAATCTTTTCTCAACAAACTAAATAAAAATCTTCTTAACAAATAGTTAGATTAGGTGAGATTATAGGAGAGAATTCCTAACCTCCTCTATTCTTTTCCTTTATTAAAAAAAAAAAAAACTCCTCTATTGTTTTTTTTAAAGATTAATTAAGAAAAAAAAATAATGACATTCTGTTTTTTTTAAAAGCGTTAAAAAAAATTTCAAGTCTTATCCCTCCCATATCCTCTTCATAATTAAACCTTAAAAAAAAAACACCTCAAATCTTGGAAAAAAAAATCCCCCGATTTTCTTTTCTCATCTATTAAAAAAAAATGTTTAAATTTTATCCCAAATCATAAATGGATTTGAAATGAAGTAAAAAAAAATGGCAAACTTTTCAAATTTTATCCCAATTCGCTAAAAATTCAAATTAAGAGAATATGCAAAAAAAAAAAAAAAAAAACTTTGACTTAAATTCATATTTTGATGAATTGGCAATATTCCAATTTTATAAATGTTAAGTCTCAATTCTTCCATTAAATTCATTGGTAAAAAAGAAAAAGCTCAATTTCACTCAAGTTTTGGCTATATTCCAAAATAAATAAATAAATTGTGAATTAAAATCAAAATTCACTCCAAATTTGATATTAGGTTGTATCAAAACTTCATTTTTAATCAAACTTATGTCCAAACGCATAGTTTGATTAATTCGACATATTAACTGGAGCAAAAGTCAAGAACAAGATCACTTGTATTTTTTGTTTCAGCTTATCATTTTCGAGATTCATCCACCCATACACGTGTACAAATCTCGAAAAGGGGGCATTTGTTGAACAGGAAATTTTGACCAATTAAATCATGCCACGTCATCACAGCAAAATTGAGATAATTATAATTTGATTGGGGTAGTCAAGTTTTCTCATACCCAACCTAGTTCAAGGCCCTAAAAAAAATTATAATTTAATGGACACGAGCTTGCGCAAATAAGTGGGCCGAGTTCGAGCCCACCAAGCAAATGGATCCAAGCCCAAACCGATCGAGCAAATGGGTCCGAGCCCAAGCCTGTCAAGAAAACATGTCCAAACTCAAGCCCAACAAGCAGATGGGTCCAAGCCCAAACCCAACAAGCAGATGGGCCCAGGCCTAAGCCCGCCCAACAAGCAAATGGGCCCAAGCCCACCTAAAGCCCATCGAGATTCTCTATAAATAGAGACCTTCTCATTCATCTTGGGAGGACCTTTGATTGAAGAGAAGAACCGAAGCTCTGAAGAATTGAAGACAAAAACTTCTGAAGACTCTCAAGACGTGCAAGTTATCATCAACCTCAAAATCAACCTTCTGAAAGATCGAAGACTTGGAAAATCAAACTTTCCTTGAATTCCAGAAGATTGAAGCTTGAATTGACTTGTAGTTACAACTTCTTGAATATCGAAGACCACAAAGTTTTAAATTTTACTTTTTGTATCCGAGAGAAAGAATCAAAGGAGTAAACATTAGAGATTGTATCCGCAATACATAGATCAATACAAAGTTCGATTCCACGAATTAAATTTCTCCTAAAATCTCGTGTGAACAGAGGTTAGCAAGCATGTTTTGGGCAGCAAGGCTATGTGAGAAGAGTAATGGAGGTCAATAGGCGAGAAGCAAGAGCTAGACATTTAAGGATGGTATGCGAGGAAGTCATAGAGGTTAGCTAGCTAGGCGTTTTGGACAACTACGTGGTTAATTAAGGGCTTTCGGTTTAAAGCTAATCTAGGTGTCCTAATTAAATTACATGCAGTTCTCAGCCAAAGAGGAGATGAAATTAGAAGCAGGAGGTGCAATAAGGAGATTAAGAGGTGGATTTAATAAGGAGGAGGTGTCAATAAAGCTTAATGCAAGGATCTCTATAAATAGACAACTTCACACAATGAGTTCTCACAATTCACTCGTGCTATTTCTTTCAAATTAGTCTCAAAAGTTTATAATTATGTATAGTTCATTGAGGAGGGTTACTATTAAAATTGGAGGCCAGAAGCTTGGCGTTTTGATTAAAAGAAGGCAAGAAGGTCATTTTAGAAGAGAATCTGATCAAGGTGCACTTTTAGAAGGCTATAGAGCTCGTCTCTTGGAATTTTGTTTTGAGATGTTGAGGTAAGAAAAGTAAGAGATTTTAGAGCAACTTTGTAGAAGAAATTTTTGTCAATAGAATTATGAATTTAAAGTTATGATTTTTCAAAGTTTGGTCATGTTTTTGGATGAAAAATGAGTTTGTGGGCAAGTTGGTGGTTGACCGAGTGACAAGGTAAGCTAGGCAAGATGGGCAAGCATTTTGATCTTCAAAGGCGCTATTCACATGTTTTGGTTGTTGTTGGACGTACAGTTTGCACGCAAGGCACGCATGGTTAAGGAAATATGTAAGGGGGATTGGGCGAGACGCCAGGCACACTGCCAAGGTAAGGCACATGGCAAACCTCTTGTGAGGTTAGCACACAGGCAGCCTAGTGAAGGTGGCCAAGGCTCTGCCGCCTACCCTCTGAGCCAGCCATGTCAAATAGGTGTTTTTGAGCCATTTTTGGTGTTTTAGGAATTTTAAGCAGAGTTTTGATATTTTTATGATTAGATGGAGTTATTTCCCATTATTTCCACACAAGGAGACTGTGAAGGAAACATCCAACCAAGTATCAATTCAAGTATTGTGAGTGACAAAATGATTTCCAAATAAAGTATTAGAATAAGTTTTACATGCTATTATTTAAGAATATTTTGGATGCTTATTGAACTGCACTATTTATGATTTCTTGATTTATCAACATATTTATGAAAAGTATTTGAGTATAATTAATTAGAAAATATTCCAAAGCATGAGTTTAGAAATGTTTTTATCAGAGCATGTATTTATCGATGAGATTTGCAAACAATGATTTATGAGTAAGCATGAGTTTGATGAGAATGGTTTTTTTAAAGAAAAAACCATGATATTCTATATACCAAGTTCTTGATGGTCAATGTGCACAGTCTAGGGTATGGAGCTTTACTAACCACACTTAGCCAGATACTACCAAGATATGGCAAGATAGTAAGACCAAAGGTGCTATGCTATCTTGATCAAGATTTGGCAGGATAGAAAGACTAAAGGTGCTCTGCTATCTTGAACGATATTATTAAATCATGCACGATAGGTCGAGCTAATTACTATCGTGACCGAGTTTCCTGGGTATAGAATATACGAGATAAAAGAGCATTTGAAAGACATAAAGATTTTAGAATAAAGATGTTTTAAAGATTTTATACTTACGTGAAGCTTTATGAATGATTTATGTAAAAGATTAATGTGTATTTGTTTTAAAGTATGTTTTACAAAATTGTCACTCACTAGGCTATTTAACTCACCTTTTCCAAATGTTTGCCCTCTTTTCAGGTACAAATTGTGAAACCATGTGTGTTAAACATACTGCTGCAAGGTGAATCAGTCCTATGACATGGAACAAAATGATTTGTTGGAAATGTTATTATATTTTGTAAAAATCTTTCTTCTTGAACCTTTTATTTATAAAATTTATTTTTAAATAGGTTACACCATGATTCAGATTTTTTTTTATTAAGTGTTAAAGACTTCCGTTGGTAAATGTTTTATATTTTCATGTCAAGGGTTAGTTGGAACTATCTTAGATGGGGATGGTTTCGGTTGACATTGTGCCGCCTCTCGGGTCCAGAGCAGGTGATTCGAGAGGGGTTGTGACAGTTATGATCTTTGCTACGCTGTCCTACAAAGTTACTTGAGCATTTGTTAAACTGACAAACAATCTTTGAAACTTGTTTAGTCGAAAGTGCTATGGAGTCAGCTAAATTATCTTCGTGTAGGTATTCTAATTTATTTTGTTGAATGTCTTCTTCACCTACAGAGTGTAAGGCTACTCCTTTTACATCTTTTGCTATCATTGTCCCTGAGGTTAAGTTCAAATGTTCTTAAAGAATCAAACAATTCATCTAGTTTTAAAGTGGTAATATCATTAGCCTCTACAACGGCAGTAACTTTCATGTTAAACGATTATGGTAAGAATGCAGCACCTTTGGACTAATTTAGTTTAAGAAATCATTTCCCCAAGGGCAAAAGATTCATTTTCCATATCTAAAACTCGCACTGCTATTGTTTCATCCTTAGTCATTTTAAGTGATTCAAATTTGGACGTTAAAATTTGAAGACGAGGCATATTTACTTAGCTGAAGCGCATAGAATTCCGCATGTCTCCTTAGCTGAAGCGCATAAATTAATTAATTTGAAGACATTTTGATCAACACCATTGAACATTGCATTTAAAGCTCGAGATTTTTCCAGAGAGGCTTCATCATTTGCATTGGTCCTAGATAGTTCTAGTTTAGGTAAGGGTTTCCAACATCAGTTAGGTGGGATGCTCCCACCCTATCACCACTACCTTCTACATTTTGTTATCAATAGATTTTAGAAACGCTATCATTCTAGGCTTCCAATTAGCGTAGTCTGACACATCATGTACTGGAGACCTAGTAGTAGAGCTACCTTCTCGAATGATGTCCATAGCTTACCACACGAAACCACGCTCCGATACCAATAAAAAAGAAAAGGCATGATTAACTTGACAACTTAAGACAACTATTAGGCTAATGGCTAAAGTAGTAGCTTAAGTAACATACTGAAAATAATAATCATAACACATGAGAATTGATGTCCTAGTTCGATTACAAAACATATCTACATCTGGGGGGTCTCAAACCCATAGGAAGAGATCATTTATTGCCTTATGAAATAGTTTACGAGTACAATATAATTGTCAACTGTATACACATCAACAAGGAAGAATATAATGATGAACACAGTTATTCCAAGATTACTTATACTATATCCTTTGAGTGTTTTACAATAAACTCATCACATGTACTCCAAGGTGTGCTCACCCTGAATTCGATATCATCAAGCGGCTTTACTTGTCAAGTATCCTCTTGACCATTTTCGATCCCTTTCTTCTACTTTTCAATAATCAATAACTATCGCAATAGCTAGATCCTATACGTGATAAACACGCCAAATTCAGATATATGGTCGTCTGTTCTTAATTAACACTGCAACTAGATTTGAAGACTTAGATTTCGTGTTTTTCTGCATGCCCACATTCCGAGACCGAGCTGCACATAAAGGCACATAACAAAAACGCAAACTACTCACAGAAAATCCAATCAAATCAAAACCATCCGAAAGAGTAAATCATCTGGTTAGTTAGAATAAAATATATAAAAAAAACCCATTTAAACAAAATAAACAAATGAAAGAAAATGAGAGCAACTACCATAACACAAAATTTTAAAATTTTAGAACTGATTGAGTAAAAATCCAAGTATTTAATCCAGAAACATAAATATACCTTAAATAGTTATCCGACTAGAATTCTCTTGATTAAGATATATATATATTTATATTTATATATATATAAAAGAAGTGAATTGATTAATATATATAGATAGATAGATAGATAGAGGAATGTGTATTTGTATATATATCTATGTGTATATATATATAGGGAATTGATTTGTTTGTCTAAAATACATTTAAGGAGAGAGAATATAAAGATATGAAATATTGTGGTGGGCCTATCAAATATCTCTACATTTGGTCATGGTTGAATAGAGAAGAAAATACAATTATTATTTATCTTTTTCTCAAAAGAAGAAAACACAATTCATTCATAAAAGGATATATATAGAGAAGGGGTTTATTTTGTCCTGTTGGAGTTGCCAATAGTTTGTTTTTTCTTCTTCAGATTAATGTGAAATAATTATATTTTTGGGGTACTAAAATGTGGAGATTCAAACTGAGTCTACTTCAAACATTGGAATTATTAATTACAAAGTAGAGACCAAGTTTAAATAGGCCAAGTCAAATAAGTTGGAATTTTTCAAAGGAAGTTAGAATTTCAATTTCAATTTCAATTTCAATTTGAACTTTATCCAACAACAACAACAACAACAACAACAATAATAATACTCCTTTTACCATATTAGATTTTTGGTCAAATTTTGCTTCTCCCTAAATTTTTAAAATTTTATACATTCTAATTCTTTAGTTCTCGGTACCGTTTCATACTTCCAATTTAGTTTTAAATTTCAATTTCTTACAATTATTTCCATGATATTTGAGGTTTTTTTTAACTTCGTTACTACCTTTTAGGATTCATACTTTTAATTTCAAATTTTTAGTAAATCTATTTTGTTCGTGGAGAAATTCTTATAAATAATAAAAGAAAAAAAAAACTATTTACATAATATTACTAAAATATTAAATTAACTATAAGAGAATAGATAAATTTAACTATATTTTGTAAATAGTTTCAATTTGTTTGGTGGTATTAAATTTTTTTTCGTCAAATATTTGGTAATTGATAAAATAGTTTAAAAGATTATAATTAATTAAGTTTTACTATTTTTTTTACACCGTTAAAATTAAGTTCATAATTATTTGAAATTAATTAGTACCCAAAAGGGTAATTATAATATGTAACAATGAATAATTATTAATTATGTAGCAATATTTTTTAAAAATTGCAAATATACCAAAATCTATCAATGATAGAGTCTATCGTTGATAGACTCTTATGGTTTATCAGTGATGGACCAACATTTGCTACATGGTCTATCAGTGACAGACTCCTATCATTGATAGATTTTGACAAGTTTTGCTATATTTACAATTTTTTTAAAATGTTACTATATACTTAATTATTTTGAATATAATTGCTACATTTGCAATTATCCCTAAACAAAATTTGAAGTATTCTCTAAAAGTATAAGCGTTGAAAGGTAAGTAATAAAATTATAAATTAAAACTTAAAATATAGAATTGTGGAATTTTGAATTTAGAGACCAAAGTTAAAATTCATATTTAAAAGGAAACTTTTATAACAAACTATTCAAATATTTACGATAGGTAATGAAGTCCACAAAATTAACAATTATTTAAATATTTTAAATTTGTTCTTTCATCTTACTTTTCTTCTTTGCTATTTTTTATCGTCTTTCTCTTTTACTTTTCTTTTTTTAACTGCAATTTCTTTCCATTTTTTTTTCTTTTTTTTTTTCTTTCTTTACGCCGTTTAGATTTGGATAACCAAATATGATTTCTTTTTATCATCCTTCTTGTTTTTCTTTTTTTTCGTTGCGTCATGTCTTTCTTCTTCTTTCTTTCTTTTTTTTTTTTTCATTCGCTGCATGCATCGTCGTTCTTCTTTTCTTTTTTTACATTGTTTAGATTAAGATAACCAAATTTAAAAGATAGTGTATAAAGATTCTTGAAAAAAAACTGTTTCCTCATTTACATTAGGATGACAAAATCTAAAAAATTGTGTATAAAGAATATTGCAAAAAATCATTTAGCCAAACCTAAACGATCGTATACCAAATTTTGAAAAAAAAAATCGTTTAGATTTCGGTAGCCAAATCTAAACGATCGTGTAACCAAATCTAAACGACCGTGTAACCAAATTTAAACGATTGTGTAAGTCAATCAATTAAACGATCGTGTAACCAAATTAAACGATAGAATTGGAAAAACAAATCTAAACGATCGTGTGCCAAACAATAGTCAAATCTAAACGATCGTGTACAAAATATATTACGCGCATTGTTGATGGGGTATTTTTGGTATTTTTCATGGCGAGCATGTGGGTTTTTTACGTTTTTAGAATTGTTCTATACAGTGTAAATATTTTGCTGTTTTATTATATTTTTGAAAAAACTTTCTATTTAAAACTAAAATTGGGTTAAAGAGTGATCATAAAAGATAAAATAAAATATTTAAAAGGAGGAATAAAATCAAGAGACGTTTGTAAAAATAGCAAAAGAATTTATAATAGTAGCTAGCATCGATGTCACTACATTTTTTAAATTACAAAAATAGAAAATTTAAAAACGGATAACTCTCTAATAATACTTTGATAAGCATCTAATAGTGATTATTTGTGATATTTGTAATAGGAAGAAAAGGGATAGTATATAAGGTGTTTATTTCATTTGTTTTAGCAATATATGTTGAGGAGGTGCCACCCCGCGGTGTTAATTCCAGCTTTGGTGCAGTGTCAATTTGGTACTAACATTAACTTTTGTTTTTGTTAATTTTTTCTTTTTATTGTAAAAAAGAAAATGATAGAAAAAACGGTTTCATCGTTTCTTTTTCCAACACTTACATTTTCAAAGTTCAAACCCACATGTTCTCATAGATTCCATGAATCTATCCTTCAAACTTATTTTCCTCATTTTTTAATTCAAACTTTGTATATACTAAATATATTTCAAAACTATTTAAAAATTTAAATCCAAATACTAAATACTAAATTATATTGTTTACTAAAATAAAAATTTAAATATATGAAAATAACAAAATTAAGTAGTACATTTTATCAACTCACTTTACTCCTCCCTTCTTCTCTTGTTTGACAAGTATCATTTTCACACTTCTAGAATCAATTCCAACGACCATTTTTACGAACCCAAGTCTGAGCTCTGATGATAATTCTGACAATCAATTCTGATAGTCAATTTCGAGCTTCGACTATTAATTCAATGACAACCATCATGACCAATTTCGACAACCAATTCCAGATTCATCGAGAATCACTCTAATGACAACTTTGGCGACCAATTTCGATGACCCAATCACCAGCTCACAAAATTACTTCAGGACAACTTTGACGACCAATTCCAACAATCAATTATCGTCTCCGACAATCATTTTGATGAAAACTTCAGTGACCAATTTCAACAACCAATTATGGACTCCAATAATCATTCTGATGACGCATTCGACAACCACCTTTGCATAGTCAGCTCTTATGATGAATTACTAACGCCAACATCCCTTTTTGACAACAACGCCTCTATGCGACTAACTCTAATGGCCAATTTTAGTCTCTATTAGATCTATTCCTAACAGAACCATCAAACATTTTTTTTTTATATAGAAATACTATAAGATCAACATTAGACGAGGAGGCCTGCCTCAATTATATCAAATGATAACTCAATTTATAAGCACTCTTTACTTTGAAAATCTCCTTTTCTTTTCATCTAGCTATAAATATGGTTGTCTATATATATATATATTTGAAACTTTTAAGAAAACAGCCGTAGAATTTCATAAAAATCATTTACCAAATAAATAAAAAATATAATACTTTCTAGGCAAGTTTTAAATCACCCTTATTTGTAAATTATCCTAACTGATATATTATTTTCTTTTTATTGCACATAAACCTACATCCCTTCATTTTTATAAATTATATAAATCAAATATTTTTATCAATCAAATATTTTACTAACTTTTATATTTTATATGTAATTATTTTATTTTTGTGCTATATATTTTATCATTTTTATTTGGATGCCATTTTATGCAAATGGTCCACAAAACATATCCCGCGGCACTAGGGATATCGACGTGGCGATGATGAGTCTTCCCTCACGTGTCAAGTTTGGAGTGTCGCGACGCTCTAGGGTAGCACCATGAGGCAATGGACTTTACACAGAATCTAACTATTATATTCTATAGTTCTGCACATAGCATCGTTGGGCGCTACAGACAAAAGCTAATAAGCTCCAATCTAACTTTGAATTGCTCAAAACCTACAAAATAACTAATTAGGAACGTAAAATCAAGGAACAAAACTCGAATTAAGTGGAATATGACAACGTATTTCCAAATCTTTCAATGTGATTGAAAAAGCTACATGTTTATTAATTACTACCTAATTTTAAGATATCATAGTGTATTTCACAACACACTAGTAGTGCCACCACAAATCTTGATTGAAACCTGCAAAAGAATTTACATCACCATGGTTATGAAATCGACAAATAAAAATACAAAAACGTAAAATAAAGAATAGATTTACGTGGTTCACTAACAGTGTTAGCTATATCCACGAAGCATAGAAAGTAATTTTATTAGAGAGAATATTATAGAATACCATAATGATGGTAGTTGTAGGGTTAGAGATAAGAGCTTATATATAATGTACTTTTCCATACTTGATGAACAAGACCACGTACTTGGTCGTTCAAAGAGTTGTGTAGCAAATTCAAGGCATTCCAACAAGTGTGATGTCTATTAGAGTACACTCTGATGTCTAAGTTTAGTACATGAAAATGTAATTTGACTGAAGACATGACATATTGCTACCCATTAAAGTGATGGAATGAGACTATCCATAAAATCTATAGTCAGACATCCATTTAGGACGTGCAATGTTAAATGTGCTAGTAGAGGTATGATTGTCAAAATTGTTGGGTTTTAGTTAGTGAGTTTGCCTCAACCATTCTTATTCATGTGAAACTAAGGGACTTGACTAGACCAACTCACGATATGAGGTCACATCTTTCCTTTGTAGGACACATGGACTCTTGTTGGACCTGGAGATGCCCATGAGTCTGTATACATTCCAAACATACTTCTACACATAAATTGATGAGTGAGAACAAATCTAGTAATTTTACGAAAATTTATCTTTTTAATCCAAAAGTTTTAAAAAATATATATGTTTGATCTTTGAGTTTTAAAAATATACCTTTTCGTCTCTAAATTTTTTAAAATAGATTTAAAAGTTTACTTTATAATTTTATTTAATAATCATATGATTCTTAGAAATTAGTCTAAAAATCATATTATGTCTAAAACTACTATTTTCTAATTTTAAATAACATATAATTATTTTGAAAAAATCAAACAAAAAAAATTTAAAGACCTTTTAAACTTATTTTTAAGAACTAGTGGACTAAAAATAGTACATTTTAAAAAACTCTATGACTAAATAGGTCTATGCTTATAAACATAAGACTAAAAATGAACATCTTTAACACTTAGGAACCAAACACAGGTATTCATCAAAACTTTAGGTCTAAAAAGATAATTTTTCTAAAAAATTTACAAGGGTTTCAATTTAGGAACCATGTTTTCAAAAATTGCTCACTAGTTTTTGTTTTCAAATTAAGTTTTCATGTTTTCAATTTGAAATTATATCTAAATTCCAAATTTTAAATTTAAATTTCAATCGTTTTCGGTTTTCAAAATTTAACTTAAATTTTTGAAATAATTTTGGAAAAGTAATAATCAAAGAAAAAAAATCAAGATAAAAAAGGAAACTTTTGTAAATGTAACAAAATACCAAACTATTTATGGTCCATGTAATAAAGCCCATAAAGTTAGTCATTTTTTAAATATTCCATGTTTGTCCTTCCATCTTTCTTCTCCTCCTCGCAATGAAATTGTCTTTCTCTTGCGATTTCTTTCATCTTCCTCTTGCGATTTCTTTCATATTCCTCTTGCAATTTCTTTCATCATCTTTCTTCTTTCTTCTTCTTTTTTTTTTTCGATTTGTTTCCATCATTTTTCTTATTTTTCAATTATTTATTTACGTCCTTTAATCTATCTTCCTTATTTTCCTCTTCTTTTTTCGATTTCTTTTCATTGTCTTTCTACTTTTTCTCTTTTTTTTTTCACTGCGATTTTTTTCTATCATCTTTCTTCTTTTCCTATTTTTTTACGTCGTTTACATTTGGTTAACCAAATCTAAATGACTGTGTACAAAAAAAATAGCAAAATCTAAAAGATCGTGTATAAAGAATCTTGAAGAAGATCATTTATATTGGAGTAGTCAAACATAAACGATCGTGTAAAAAAACAAAAAATTATATATAAAGAATATTGAAAAAAATCATTTAGATTGGAGTAGCCAAATGTAAACGATTTTTATCAATTTTATACTTTTGAAAAGATCCCAAATAAAAAGCAGTGTTTGTTAACTTAGTTTAGAAAAAAAGAAAAGAAATTGGAAATCCTTATTTGGATAAGTATTGGTTTTTGGTTTGGGTAAAACAAAATTTAAAAACCTTACATCTGCTCATAATTAGTTTTTTATATATATTTTTTATCTCCTACAACTACAAGCTTTTTCTTAAATATATATAAAAAATTAAGGTTACTTATAATTTTTGTAGTTTGTTTTTCTCCAATATATTTAAAAATAAACTCCAATTTTGAAAAGAGAAAAAAGATTGAAAAAGAAAGTATTTTTTGGAAAAAAAAAAGTTAAAAAAAAAAAAAGAAAAAGAAAAAACAAAAAAGGGTGTAATTAGATGTAATTGTGAATAGTTAAGAAATAGGATGGAAAATATGTATAGGTAGGTGTAGACAAATTTTAGAAGATAGAGTGAAGACCAAGGGAAAGTCGCAAACTTATTTATTTAAGCTTGGAAAATGTTGATTCATACATAGCCTCACAAAATCTTATATCATAATGTTTTTTTTTTCTTTTTTCTTTACACATAGATGCACTAATAATAAATTATATATAAGTATACTGCACCTAATAGTCTTATAATGCCACGTCGTATACTTATATCACTCTAAACCTTTCAAACTAATTACCAATCAAAAATCGTCTAATTTCTTTCATAAATAAATAAAAACAATTTATGTATTTCAAGATGATGTTTTGTTAATTTTCATACAAATAACCCATCATACTTCTTTTTTTTTTTTTTTTTTTTTTTTTTTTTTTTTTTTTATAAATATTTCCAATTTATCCTTTTCTTTATTGTTCTTTTTCTATTTCTTTTTACGATTTTTTTTCATCTTCTTTTTTTCTGTAATTTATTTAGATATTTCTATTTTCCTTTCCTTTCCATCTTTTTTCTTCTACAATTTTTCTTTTCCTTTCTATCGTTTTTCTCTTATTCTGCAATTTTTCTTTTATTTTTTTTCAATCAGTTATTTGGTTTAAGATCGTGTATCAAATATAAAAGACATATTTTTTTAATTTTTTTTCAAATGATCGTATACAAAATGTAGTCAAATCTAAACGATCAATGTACGAAATATAAACGTGAGTCATATCTTTTTGAAATAAAACGTTTAGATTTGGCTACCGAAATTTAATACCAAATCTAAACACTCAGCATGCCAATTAATCAAAGGGCAGTTTTGGTATTTTTTTTATTATGGACTTGTGTGAGCATGTTTTATATTTTTCATTATAGGCCTATGGACTTTTGACATATTCGAAATTGTTCTATATAGTGTAAATATTCCCCCGTTTTGTTAGATATCTTAGAAAACCTCATGTTATTATTTGTATTTTTTTTAAGAAAAATTATAATTATAACTCTAAACATGGGTTTTATCAATCTTATTAAATTATCCTCAAATTTAAATAGGGGTTTTTTAAAAAATATAACAAAGCGGCAAAATATTTACGCTGTATAGAACAATTCTGAAAACGTAAAAATCTCACAGACCCATCGTAAAAAATACAAAAAATACCCTATCAACCACGCCGTTAACAATGTGCGCATAATATATTTGGTACACAATCGTTTATATTTGACTATTGTTTGGTACATGATCGTTTAGAATTTCTATAGAAAATAATGTTCCCATTAATCTTACAATGGTCAATCTTATATCGTCCATTATTTTATAAATTATTTATATTATAAGAAAATAACTTTATAAGGTAATTATAGAAAATATCAATGGCATAAATGGTAGAAAAAACAAAGTTGCACCTTCTTTTCTTTCTTCCATAGATAATTATTTTAAATGGACTTATTGCTATAAATATTTACAAACTATATGACAAAATATCACGGTTAATTGTTGATGAACAATAACAATTTATTATATATTTGTAAATATTTTGATTTATTTTACTATATTTGAAAACCAACTTCTTTTAATCTAAGAATAAAATTACAATACCCATATAATGTTGAGGTGCATATTGATATATAGACTTATGAAATTAATTTGACTTTTGGAATAAAATAACGTTGTTTTTCAAACATAAAAAATTCTACTAAAATATTTTTTATTGAATAGAGTAAAATGTCATAATATATAAAAAATATATTAAGATTAACTATAATAATTTATTATCTATAACTATTAACATATAGATAGTCGTCTATTATGATTATCATTAACTAATAATATAATACTCTATTATATTTATAAATATTTTTAATAATTTGAACATTGGAAGGTAAAAAAAAAGATGCAATTTAATAAGGTTTTACTATTTCTTTTGATAAATGGACTTCATATTAAAATTGCTTTGAAAAATGTGCCCGTACACATCCAACACCTCGCATCCTCAAGCTAATAAATCAATTACTTCTTTTTTTTTTATTTATTTATTTATTTATTTTTAACATGAGAAAAAGAAAAGTGGTTTAGTTTATGCATAATACTCTGTCATATTCTAAATGTTATATATGGAATCAAGAGTTATAATAACATAATATATTAAAAAATTAAAATTCCTTTCTTTTTCCCATATATTTAATATTTGAATTTGTTTAGTATATATATGATGACTTTCCAGGTACATTAGTACAAATTAATATAATACAAAAGAAAAGTTTAGGATTTAAGGATTACAATAGTTAATCAATTGTAATTGCAAAGAGATTCAAATATGTAATAATTTGTGGGATATCTAAGAAAAGTTTCTTACATAAATATGATACAAAATCTTTATCCCATATAAAATATTTGCGTTTTTGTATGAATATAAATTTAGGCTCTCCTGGATTCATTGACCGCAGTTCAACTATTTTAGTCTTCTTTCATATTTCTTATCAACTCGTACACACTAAGATCACCAGTAGATCTTCAGTAATTTGTCATCACAAAGAAGGTAATTGATGTACCTTCGAAACATTCTTCCGAAAGAATGCTTCCAAATTGAATGATCAGTGATGCCACCACAAACCTAGCTTAGAGCTTCAATATATAGCTATTCTATCTGTAACGACCCAACTTTTCGGACTAAGCTGAGGTCACTACCAAACACCAAAACTCGACCATTCAACATAAAATTTAAAACGGACCAGTTACGATTCATTAAAA
The DNA here is from genome assembly GCF_025177605.1 of Cucumis melo. Taxonomy (NCBI): domain Eukaryota; kingdom Viridiplantae; phylum Streptophyta; class Magnoliopsida; order Cucurbitales; family Cucurbitaceae; genus Cucumis; species Cucumis melo. Next base: position 21,930,951 of record NC_066862.1, read on the forward strand.
CATTAAAAATCTTACAAAAGACAGTTTCGGGCCCTATTTTAAATAATCAAAAAGTCACAAAATAAAATATCAAGTCACCAGTTCAAAATCACAAGTCAAAATATTCTGACAAAATACATAGCGGAAGCGATAAGAAAACCAGACGCGTCCATATGGCCTTCACGCATCCTTCCTGCCTCTCGTCGGTCTGCCCCTCGCTGTACCCCTACCTGAAAAGTTAAAGAAGAAAAAGGGTGAGTATAAACATACCCAGTAAGGGACCCACTACTGGGCCCGTTAGGGGACAACAGTTAACTTCCTATTCGGGGGTACCCTACATAACAGTCTAGTGCTCCCGAAGGATGCACACATCAGTCTAGTGCTCCCGAAGGATGCACACATCAGTCTAGTGCTCCCGAAGGATGCACATATCAGTCTAGTGCTCCCGAAGGATGCACATATCAGTCTAGTGCTCCCGAAGGATGCACATATCAGTCTAGTGCTCCCGAAGGATGCACATATCAGTCTAGTCCTCCCGAAGGACGCACATATCAGTCTAGTGCTCCCGAAGGACGCACATATCAGTCTAGTGCTCCGGAAGGACGCACATATCAGTCTAGTGCTCCCGAAGAAGGCACATATCAGTCTAGTGCTCCCGAAGGATGCACATATCAGTCTGGTGCTCCCGAAAGACGCACATATCAGTCTAGTGCTCCCGAAAGACGCACATATCTGTAAGGCACACTACCCCATAGATGAAGCTAACCGTTACCCCTCAGTCCAAACTAAACTGTCTACATCAGTCACATCCCAACGGCATTCATATCACAGTCCCGCCATAGGCTTTGTCAGTCAGATAGTATAGGTTTAAACATCTACACCCTCAGTTGCTATATGCATTACCGATTCGCACACCAATAGGGAAAACCCTAGGTCCAATCGACTAACCAACCAAAACCGGACTCACTGTCCATCCCCGTCCAAATTCCATGAACCACATCCAGACCAGTGTTTTACTACATACTGAACCGTAACTTCAAGGTCCATCAACATAAAATCTCAATCCACAACTCGCAGTCACAGTATATTTACATCAGACAAATATAATAACAGTACTTAACAGTCAACACGCATACAGTTATTCAGTACAGTCACTAACGCGTAATCCCCTGTGGATTACTACGTTTCCAGCCTGGACTCGGGTCCAGTAGTAGGAAAACCCTTACCTGATACTCGGTTATGCCCCTCGATCGAAATCCACGCTCGACAGATCCACCTAACGAAACACGAAAGTTTTAGTTGATGACTTTAGTAGAAGTCGTTTAGAAAAGGTCGGAAGCGACATCCGTTGACTTACCCAAGGAAAGGAAGCTATCTCCAACTAGGCCTGCCGCGGAACCCGAGAACTTAAGCGTCAACTCTGTACTACCTTCAAGGGAGAAAAGTAGGGCCATAACTTAATCCAACATTCAAACTCGAATCGGACGAGGTAACATTAGGGAATTCATCAAAACAATCCTTACCGAAGACTCACCGTGAACCGAAGTGGAGGAAGGAAGGCTTAGGTGGCTCGGCTCGGCTCGGCTTGGACTCGGCTCGGCTCGGCTCGACTCGGCTCGGCTCGGCTCGGCTTAACTCGGCTTGGTTCTCGGCTCGGCTCGGCTCGGCTCGGCTTGGTTCTCGGCTCGGCTCGGCTCGGCTCGGTTCGGCTTGGTTCGGCTCGCGGCTCGGCTCACTCGGCTCGCGGCTCGGCTCACTCGGCTCGCGGCTCAGCTCACTCGGCTCGCGGCTCGCTCGGCTCGGCTCGCTCGGCTCGGCTCACGCGGTTCGCTCGGCTCGGCTCGCTCGGCTCAGATTGGAAGCGGTTTCGGGTCGGGTCAGCTTGGAACCGGGTCGGGTCTTTGCAGCGCGAAACGGGCAACCACACGCGACGGATTTCGGCGTTCGACGACCGGGATGGAACGCAGCTTGTCCGACGACTGGCCCTACTTCCACGCGGCGGAGAGCGACGGCGGATACGGTCTGACGGAGGGTGCACGGCGGCGTTTGGTTGTTTGAACCCGAGAGGAGATCCGAAATGGATGGTCGCGGCGGCTGCTCGTTTTTCGGAGACGGAGACGACGACGGAGGAAGAGATGAAGGCGGACACGGACGGAAGGAGAAAAGAATGAGGAGGAAGAGATGGGCTGTGTGCGAACGGGCGGCGGTGGTCAGGCGAAGGATGGAGGAAGAAGAGAAAGTGGATGGGCGGCGCGCGGTGGAGAGGAAGAAACGGAAGAGAAGAAGAAAATTTGGGGGGGGGGGGCGGCGCGAATTAGGGTTTTTAAAAAAAATTTATTATATATATATATATATATAATTCTTAATAATTATATAATATTAATAATTTAAATTAAATAATAATATATATATTAAAATATTAAATATAAATAATAATAATAATAATAAAGTAATAATAATAATATATTAATAATATTAATATTAAATAAATAATAATTTATTATTATGTAATAATAATGTTTATTGTTTTAGAAATAATAATATTTCTATAATATTAATTAATAATAATAATTATAATATTAATATTATAACAAATAAAATAAATATTAATAATAATAATATAATTAATATTATATTATTATTATATCAACTTGCACTTTACATAAAACGAGAAAAATTTTACCTTAAATTTTCGGAGCGTTACATTCTTCCCTCCTTAGGGAACTTTCGTCCTCGAAAGTTTTATTTCTCGAACAGTTCGGGATAACGGGATCTCATGTCGTCTTCACGCTCCCATGTAGCCTCTTCTACCCGGTGATTCCGCCATAAGACTTTAACTAGGAGAATTTGTTTATTTCTCAACGTCTTCACCTCTCTAGCAAGCACCTCAACAGGTTGTTCAACATAGCTCAAGTTTTCATCAATCTCTAGTGGCTCGTAATCCACTACATGGGATGGATCTGGCACGTACTTCCTCAACATAGAAACGTGAAACACATCATGGACTGTCGAGAGTGATAGAGGCAACGCCAAACGATAAGCTACAGGGCCAATCCGCTCCAGAATCTCAAACGGCCAAACAAAACGGGGACTCAACTTTCCCTTCCTTTCAAAAAGCAAGACACCTTTCATAGGTGCTACCTTTAAGAATACCTTATCCCCTATCTCAAACTCAAGGTCCTTCCGCCTCACATCTGCATAACTCTTCTGTCTACTCTGAGCGGTATGCATGCGTGATCTAATCTTCTGAATCGCTTCGTTAGTAGACTGAACTAACTCAGGACCCATCAATCTCTGTTCACCTACCTCACCCCAGCAAACCGGGGATCTACAACATCTGCCGTACAGGGCCTCAAACGGTGCCATGCCAATAGTAGCCTGATAACTGTTATTATAAGCAAATTCCATCAAATGTAAGTGGGAGTCCCAGCTACCTGGAAATTCCAATGCACACGCTCGCAACATATCCTCTAAAACCTGGTTCAGACGCTCAGTCTGACCGTCAGTCTGTGGATGGAAAGCCGTACTAAAGTCCAACCTCGTGCCCATAGCAGTCTGCAAACCCTTCCAAAATTTGGAAGTGAAACGGGCATCTCTATCAGAAACAATCGACACTGGCACTCCGTGTAATCTCACTATCTCAGACATGTACAACTGTGCCCACTTACTAGCAGTATAGGTGGATTTACCCGGAACGAAGTGCGCTGATTTAGTAAGTCTGTCCACCACAACCCAAATCACTGTAAATCCCCTCAGAGTTCTCGGTAGCCCTGTAATGAAATCCATGGACACGTTCTCCCACTTCCATTCCGGTATGCTCAAGGGTTGTAATAAACCCACTGGTTTCTGCCTTGGTGCCTTAACCTGCTGACACACCAAGCATTTACTAACAAATTCTGCTACTTCTCTCTTCATGTTACGCCACCAATAAACCCGCTTGAGGTCCTGGTACATCTTCGTACTACCTGGGTGCATAGAAAATGGGGAATTGTGAGCCTCAGCTAATAATTCTGTCTTAACCGCACTATCTGACGGAACACAGAGGCGTCTCTCAAACAACAGTCCACCATCAGAGGATAGCGAGAATTCAGCCGTTTGCCCTGCCTCTGCTAGGCCGCGTTTCTCAACCAGATAAGGATCGTTACTCTGAGCATCAATGATCCTCTGCCTCAAAGTCGGCTGTACCGTCAACTGGGCTAACTGCATAGTAACTGCCCCCACTGACACTGCAATCTCAGCCCGCTCGAGATCCCGATGCAATGGGGCCTGCCGGGTAATAAGTGCTGCTGAATGTGACACCTTCCTACTAAGAGCATCAGCTACCATATTTGCCTTGCCTGGATGATACAGTATCTCACAATCGTAATCCTTCACTAACTCAAGCCACCTTCGCTGTCTCATATTCAATTCTTTCTGAGTAAAGAAGTATTTCAAGCTCTTATGATCTGTGAATATCTGTATCTTTTCACCATATAGATAATGTCTCCATATTTTCAAAGCAAAAACCACTGCTGCCAACTCTAGATCATGTGTAGGGTAGTTCTGCTCATGACTCTTCAACTGACGAGACGCATAAGCGACCACCTTACCCTGCTGCATCAAAACGCAACCTAAACCTTTCTTGGAAGCATCACTATAAATCACAAAACTGCCAGAACCATCCGGTACAGTAAGAACCGGTGCGGTAACTAGCTTCTGTTTAAGGGTCTGGAAACTGTCTTCACATGCCTTGCTCCAAACAAAAGGAACTCCCTTTCTGGTCAACTGAGTAAGAGGAGTAGCTATACGAGAAAAGTTCTCCACAAACCGTCGATAATAGCCTGCTAAACCCAGAAAGCTACGAACCTCACTGACTGTGGAAGGTCGGGTCCAACCGGTGACTGCCTCTATCTTAGCTGGATCCACAGAGACTCCAGCCTTAGAAACCACGTGGCCCAGAAAGGACACCTGCTTCAGCCAAAACTCGCATTTCGAGAACTTTGCATACAATTTATTATCCCGAAGTGTTTGCAAAACCATACGTAAATGCTCCTCGTGTTCGGCCTCCGTCTTGGAGTATATCAAGATATCGTCGATAAACACGATCACAAAAGTATCTAGGAACTCCCTAAACACTCTGTTCATCAAGTCCATAAATACTGCCGGAGCATTCGTCAAACCAAAAGACATCACAATAAACTCGTAGTGTCCATATCTGGAACGAAATGCTGTCTTCGGTACATCCTCATCCTTAATCCTCAGCTGATGGTATCCCGACCGAAGATCAATCTTAGAGAACACTGTGGCTCCCTGTAACTGGTCAAATAGATCGTCAATCCTGGGCAAGGGATATCTGTTCTTCACGGTTACCTTATTCAACTCCCTATAGTCAATGCATAGACGCATCGATCCGTCCTTCTTCTTAACGAATAAGACTGGCGCACCCCAAGGTGACACGCTCGGTCGAATGAATCCCTTATCAAGCAATTCCTGGAACTGTACCTTCAGTTCTTTCAATTCTGCGGGGGCCATTCTGTAAGGGGCTCTGGATATAGAAACCGTGCCCGGCTCCAACTCTATGGCAAACTCAACCTCCCTGTGCGGAGGTAACCCTGGAAGTTCCTCAGGAAAAACGTCCGGATAGTCCCTCACCACCGGTTCTGACGACAGGGATACATCGACCTCTCTAGTATCCACCACGCTTGCTAAGATACCCCAAGTACCCTGACTGAGCAGTTTACTGGCCCTGATGGCTGAGATTACCTGAGGCAACGACTTTGACCCTCCTCCCTTAAATTTAAAACTGGCCATCGAGGGAGGGTTAAACGTTACCTCCTTACGTGAACAATCTATGCTGGCGTGGTAAGCGGCCAACCAATCCATACCCAGGATTACATCAAAGTCCAGCATATCCAGAACTATCAGCGTTACTTCAATCACATGGCCTGCTATCTCAATCTGGCATGCCTTCACCTTTTCTTTCGACAACATACATTCCCCGGAAGGAGTAGATACTGACAGAACATGGTGTAAGGGCTCTACCTCTAAGCGGGCATGCGACACAAATGCGGAAGAGATAAAAGAATGTGACGAACCCGAATCAAACAAAACTAAGGCGTAATGCCCCAACACTGGGAGCGTACCTGTCACTACTGTGCCTGCCTTCTCAGCCTCAGTCCTGTTGGTAGCAAAGACTCTACCCTGATGTGGAGCACCTGCTCCCTGATTCTGCGCGATCCCCGTGAGTCTCAACGGGCATCTATCAGCTGTATGACCCTCTTGCCTGCACTTAAAGCAGGTCATGGTCCCGAATAAGCAACGGCCCAGATGGTGCTTCCCACAAGTGGTACACAACGGCTTTCCTCTAGCAGCCTCCCCTGCCTCAAAAGGTTTCTGCTGGAAGCTGCGAAACTCACCACCTGGTCTGAAATTCCGCTGTGGCACTGGAACAGGTTGCTGCTCAGCCTTCCTCTTCTGTCCCGATGTCGAACCTCTACCAGCGGTCTTAGACGAGTTGGCCCTCTCCTGTAAACTGAGATCCACTGCCAGGCGCAGTGCATCGGCATGAGTAGCGGGTCTGAAAGCTCGGACCAAACCCTGAATGTCCAGTCGGAGGCCTCTAACAAACTTATCAGCTCTGGCCGCCTCGGTCGCTATCATCTCGGGAGCGAAGCAGGATAACATGTCAAACTCCGCATCATACTGCTCCACTGTCATGTCACCCTGCTCTAAATTCAGAAACTCCTGCCGCTTGGCATCTCTCAAACTAGCGGAGAAGAATTTCGCATAGAAACTCTCCTTGAACTGCTGCCACGTGATCTGACTCACATCACCACCTAGCATTCTCTCTGTAGTCTCCCACCATGCAGTACCTCTGTCAGTCAACATAAAAACAGCACACTGAACCTTCTGATCCTCAGGGCATTTCATGTAACGGAATATGGTTTCCAAGGACGATAACCACATCTGAGCCCTGGTGGGGTCCTCCAAAGACCCATCGAACGTCGTGGGATTATACTTCCTGAAATCCCTCAGATGCTTAGCCTCTGCTGACAACTGATCCGGCACAAACTGGGGCGCAACTGGTACCGGAGCTGGAGCTGGAGCTGGAACTGGTGCTGGAGCTGGCGCTGGAGCTGGCGCCGGAGTTGGCGAGGCAGGCTTCTGCTGCTCCCGCATCTGCATAATCAAATCTCTAAACCTCTGCTCCATAGCGGCTAGGTCCGCATGAGTAACTGGCGCAACCGGGTCAGGGGCTTGGGCTACAGGCTGCACCTCAGGCTGAACGCGTCCTGCTCCCCTTCCTCGGCCTCCTCGGCCACCCCTACGTGCACCTCTCCTTGGTGGCATTCCCCTAACAACCACCAAACGATTCCTTTAGTCATAAATGGTAATTGAATTTGCAGTTTAACTTAGGTAAGGTAATGCGTGTAGAGTTATACATATACTTTCATGAGAGCGTACCTGACGAGCGGCAAGGATCGTTTCAGCCATAGGCACACAAAACACAGACTCACATTATAAGTCAGTCTACAGAACCTAAAACTTAGGCTCTGATACCAACTGTAACGACCCAACTTTCCGGACTAAGCTGAGGTCACTACCAAACACCAAAACTCGACCATTCAACATAAAATTTAAAACGGACCAGTTACGATTCATTAAAACATTAAAAATCTTACAAAAGACAGTTTCGGGCCCTATTTTAAATAATCAAAAAGTCACAAAATAAAATATCAAGTCACCAGTTCAAAATCACAAGTCAAAATATTCTGACAAAATACATAGCGGAAGCGATAAGAAAACCAGACGCGTCCATATGGCCTTCACGCATCCTTCCTGCCTCTCGTCGGTCTGCCCCTCGCTGTACCCCTACCTGAAAAGTTAAAGAAGAAAAAGGGTGAGTATAAACATACCCAGTAAGGGACCCACTACTGGGCCCGTTAGGGGACAACAGTTAACTTCCTATTTGGGGGTACCCTACATAACAGTCTAGTGCTCCCGAAGGATGCACACATCAGTCTAGTGCTCCCGAAGGATGCACAGATCAGTCTAGTGCTCCCGAAGGATGCACATATCAGTCTAGTGCTCCCGAAGGGTGCACATATCAGTCTAGTACTCCCGAAGGGTGCACATATCAGTCTAGTGCTCCCGAAGGACGCACATATCAGTCTAGTGCTCCCGAAGGACGCACATATCAGTCTGGTGCTCCCGAAGGACGCACATATCAGTCTGGTGCTCCCGAAGGACGCACATATCAGTCTAGTGCTCCCGAAGGACGCACATATCTGTAAGGCACACTACCCCATAGATGAAGCTAACCGTTACCCCTCAGTCCAAACTAAACTGTCTACATCAGTCACATCCGAACGGCATTCATATCACAGTCCCGCCATAGGCTTTGTCAGTCAGATAGTATAGGTTTAAACATCTACACCCTCAGTTGCTATATGCATTACCGATTCGCACACCAATAGGGAAAACCCTAGGTCCAATCGACTAACCAACCAAAACCGGACTCACTGTCCATCCCCGTCCAAATTCCATGAACCACATCCAGACCAGTGTTTTACTACATACTGAACCGTAACTTCAAGGTCCATCAACATAAAATCTCAATCCACAACTCGCAGTCACAGTATATTTACATCAGACAAATATAATAACAGTACTTAACAGTCAACACGCATACAGTTATTCAGTACAGTCACTAACGCGTAATCCCCTGTGGATTACTACGTTTTCAGCCTGGACTCGGGTCCAGTAGTAGGAAAACCCTTACCTGATACTCGGTTATGCCCCTCGATCGAAATCCACGCTCGACAGATCCACCTAACGAAACACGAAAGTTTTAGTTGATGACTTTAGTAGAAGTCGTTTAGAAAAGGTCGGAAGCGACATCCGTTGACTTACCCAAGGAAAGGAAGCTATCTCCAACTAGGCCTGCCGCGGAACCCGAGAACTTAAGCGTCAACTCTGTACTACCTTCAAGGGAGAAAAGTAGGGCCATAACTTAATCCAACATTCAAACTCGAATCGGACGAGGTAACATTAGGGAATTCATCAAAACAATCCTTACCGAAGACTCACCGTGAACCGAAGTGGAGGAAGGAAGGCTTAGGTGGCTCGGCTCGGCTCGGCTTGGACTCGGCTCGGCTCGGCTCGACTCGGCTCGGCTCGGCTCGGCTTAACTCGGCTTGGTTCTCGGCTCGGCTCGGCTCGGCTCGGCTCGGCTCGGTTCGGCTTGGTTCGGCTCGCGGCTCGGCTCACTCGGCTCGCGGCTCGGCTCACTCGGCTCGCGGCTCGCTCGGCTCGGCTCGGCTCGCTCGGCTCGGCTCACGCGGTTCGCTCGGCTCGGCTCGCTCGGCTCGGATTGGAAGCGGTTTCGGGTCGGGTCAGCTTGGAACCGGGTCGGGTCTTTGCAGCGCGAAACGGGCAACCACACGCGATGGATTTCGGCGTTCGACGACCGGGATGGAACGCAGCTTGTCCGACGACTGGCCCTACTTCCACGCGGCGGAGGGCGACGGCGGATACGGTCTGACGGAGGGTGCACGGCGGGGTTTGGTTGTTTGAACCCGAGAGGAGATCCGAAATGGATGGTCGCGGCGGCTGCTCGTTTTTCGGAGACGGAGACGACGACGGAGGAAGAGATGAAGGCGGACACGGACGGAAGGAGAAAAGAATGAGGAGGAAGAGATGGGCTGTGTGCGAACGGGCGGCGGTGGTCGGGCGAAGGATGGAGGAAGAAGAGAAAATGGATGGGCGGCGCGCGGTGGAGAGGAAGAAATGGAAGAGAAGAAGAAAATTTGGGGGGGGGGGGCGGCGCGAATTAGGGTTTTTTAAAAAAAATTTATTATATATATATATATATATATATAATTCTTAATAATTATATAATATTAATAATTTAAATTAAATAATAATATATATATTAAATATAAATAATAATAATAATAATAAAGTAATAATAATAATATATTAATAATATTAATATTAAATAAATAATAATTTATTATTATGTAATAATAATGTTTATTGTTTTAGAAATAATAATATTTCTATAATATTAATTAATAATAATAATTATAATATTAATATTATAACAAATAAAATAAATATTAATAATAATAATATAATTAATATTATATTATTATTATATCAACTTGCACTTTACATAAAACGAGAAAAATTTTACCTTAAATTTTCGGAGCGTTACACTATCCAATCTTTGAGATCTTCTTAAAAGATATAGATAAAAGATTCTTACTTATGAAGAAGATCTTTTATCTTTTAAAACAAATATCTTTTTAACCTCTTTATTAAATAATCCTTAAATAATAAAAAGAATCTCATATTCTTATTTATGAGTAAGACATTTTATCTTTCAAAATAAATATCTTTTTAACTTCTTTTTCAAATAATCCTTAAATAATAAAAAGAATCTCGTTAATTTTTTTTGATAAAAAACTCAACAAACTCCTCCTTTTTGTCAAAAAGAGAAGAATTTTTTTTTTTTATGTTCAACTAGATGCCCCCATAATAAATATCATCAATAGGAAGCCAAAGTATAGATATAAAATCATCTTGAGACGCAAAGACTTCCAGAGGCATATATCAACAAGAACTCAACAAGAGCTATCAAATTGACTCTAGTCAAAACTAAAGCCATTGCAAAAGTCAAAGCATACATCACTAGAAGCATCAAAACATAGGGCACATCACAGAGACAAAATATACTGCTTTTTTGACCCAAAACAGAATAAGCACGTGTACCACAAACTTCTTAATTCATTAAAAAACAAAATCTGCACAAAACTCTTCTCCCTTTTTAAACATAAAAAAATGTCTACTCTTGAGACTGATCAGCTACATTGGAAGCATGCCACAAAGGAAACCAGTTTGTAATGTCAATCTTATGGAGTATGACCTTATTTAACACTAAGGGATACAACAAAAATCTCATTCACCAGACAAACTAACAATGTTCCTCGAGATAAGATAGAAGCCAATTCATCATTAGATAAATGCGAAGTTTGAAAGCTTGCCACCACAGTGATCCCTAGAAATCCATGATACTCAAACATGAATGATATTCATCTGATACATTCACTTCATCAACAATGCGTCTGATATTCTTTAAATAAATGATATGAATGATTATTATTAGACACTTAGTGATAGCAATTATCAATCTGTTTGGTGGCACTCGTAAGAACATTGTTATTAATATCACTCACAATGCATTCTTCCTTCCTAAAATTAATAGCATAGCCTTGATCACATAGTTGACTAACACTAATCAGATTAGCCTTGAGCCCTTCAACATATTTAACATCTTTCAGACATGGGAAATCTTGTTTTACAATATTTTCTTTTGCTACAATTCTGTGTTTTGCACCATCTCCAAACATAACATTTCCATATGAACATTCTATTAACTCAGAGAAGAAAGGTTGATTTCTTGTCATATGTCTAGTAAACCCACTATCAAAATACCATGCGTCTATTGAGGACTGAATCGTTGTAAAAGCAATACTACACTTTTCTGATTGCTTTACTCTCCAAACCTTATAACTTCTCTTTCCATTTTGATTAAAGGAATTAGATTTATGCTTCTGTGGACGATAACTACTCTTCCGATGATGAAGTCTGTCTCTCTATAACGAATAATAGAAAGGTCTAATATGACCTCTCTTACGAGTAATGGCAAACCCGGCTAGTTACTTTTGATGAAGAGCTAACAACCTTAGTTTCAACTGGTTGATCAGTATTTACACCTACAATAGTAGGAACAAATTTTTAGTTTGACTGGTTCTTTTTTTAGATGAGTCAAAACCAAGACCACATTTGTTTGAACTAGACTATCCTGAATTCAATATTTGATATAGATTTACAGTTCCTGAATTTAACATTTTGACTGACTTCATAGTTTGATCATACTCTGTCTGGATCTCCCTCAATTTTTGTTTTAAGGAAGATATAACTGATAATAGCCGTTCATTTTCTTCCATAAGATTCTGTATTTTTTCTTTCCACACTACTCTAGTTTCTGAATCTTCTTTCCATTTAATCTTCAATTGTTTAAAGGACAGGTTGTCTTCACTTTCTTCTTTAGAATCTTCAACTTCATCTGTAGATAAAATACTAATAAAGGATTTAGTACATTCACCTTCTTCATCACTTTCGTCTGTATCATCATCAAATAATGTAGCACTAAAACTTTTCTTCTTTCTTCTCATAAAATTATGATATCCACTTGATGATGACCTACCTTTAACATTCTATGCACTTTAAAGATCTGTCTACTTTGACACCAATTTTAACAATATCCTTCCAATAAGCATTAATTGTGTTATCTAAAACTGGATGACGAGTTGTTGACCCCTTTCCTAATCGACGCCAATAAAGACTCAATGAATCAGTGTCAATCCGCTCTAATACCAATTGAAAAACGGTGTGAGATAATCAAAAGTCTTTTAGTTAATTCTGAAGTAAATAACAATCGAAATAGTTCAGTAAACAACAGAAGAAAAATAACACAGAGAACTTTGGTAACCCAAATTCGGTGAATACCACGTACGTCTGGGGAGCTGCACACAGCTCAAATAAGAATTAATATTAAGATTCACAATAATCAATATAAATTAATACTATAAGGAACATGCTTCTTATGTATATGACTATCTTTAAGTACAATATTAACTTAAAGGATTCAAGCTCCCCAAATTTTATGGATGAATCTTCTTGAAGATAAACTCAGGCTCCCCCTGAATTCTTTAATCGAAGTTCAACTATTTTAGTCTTCTTTCATATTTCTTATCAACTCGTACATAGTAAGATCACTAGTAGATCTTAAGTAATTTGTCATCACAAAGAAGTTAATTGATGTACCTTCGAAATCTTTCTCTAAAAAGAATGCTTGCAAATTACACTGAATGTTTAGTGATGCCCACCACGAACCAAACATAGAGCTTCAATATATAGTCACTCTATCAAATCTTCGAGATCTTCTTAAAAGATATAGATAAAAGATTCCTACTTATGAGGAAGATCTTTTATCTTTTAAAACGAATATTTTTTTAACCTCTTTATTAAATAATCCTATTTATGAGGAAGATTTTTTATCTTTCAAAACAAATATCTTTTCAACCTCTTTTTTAAATAATCTTTAAATAATAAAAAAAATCTCATTAATTCTTTTTGACAAAATTCTCAACATTGTAGATTATATAAAATCAATTTTAATTTTTTTTTTCATGAAGAGCATGTTTGTTCATACTTTTCTTTCTTCTTTTATGGAGATGTTTTTCACATGATAGTGAATAGATTTAACGATGTTGCATTCATGGTTATTAAAAACAAAGAGGAAAAGGAAAAGAAGTTACAATGATAATTGGTGCAGTCTCAAGAAAACTGAAAAAAAAAAAAAGATTAGGAACCATTATTAGTTTGGAAATCAATATCGTTAAGACTTCTAGGTCCGAAATATTTGTTGATTATTATATTTAAAATATATTGCATGTGACTTTGAGGCAGCAGACTTTATCGGTTACATGTTTGTTGGGATTTTTGTTTTGGAATATTTAAAGTATTTCAAAAGATATGGCTATTAAGATTTTCCTCGTGTGTTTACTGCATGAACAAAATATATATACGGATAGTTGAAAATTTGGTGGTGGTTGTTGCAAAAATTATCCCGTAACACAGGTGAAGGCAGCAACACAGTACTGCATGCAAGTGTACCTGGGAATGATTCAAAATATGAAATTGTATTGAAATTGATTGTCGAATATAGGCAATTCTCAATTCTTATAAAGATTAGGTACAACACAATCTAATGTACAGACCCTGGTTGGATGATTGATGAGATAGTAGATCAAGGGGGAGATCTTCATCGTTAACTTACTTAATCAAGAAGTAGTGATTAAATGCGAGATTTTGGTTCGGTTTAGAACAATTAGAGACTTAATTATAACCAGTTAGTGGGCTTTCTAACAAGAGTAATTTTGTATAGAGTGAGGAACATATTGTAAACTCTGTATTGTTAATCATAAGATTGCTTATGATGTATATCTGTTAGTAATAAAATCTCCTATCTCGGGTCAAGTACCACCTCAGACATAGACGCAGTATCATTAAACTGGATTAATAAACCTATGTAAACTATATGTGCTTATTGTTGAATCTAATGTAGTTGAGCGTGTGTTTCACCTATCTACAGACACAGTTGTTGACTGTTTCATCATTTTTCAAATATGGAAAGTAACAAGTATTGCTTTTGAAAATTGAGATTTGCTCGGTTTAAATAGAGAGTTGATTATTGAGGAAATTCATGAAATGATATATAGGGTTTCATCACTTTTAATTTATGTGATTGTGCATGATCTGAGCCCAAAATCTAAATCTTCAAATTTAAAAAACACAATTTTATTTTTGGAGTGGGTTCTCATAATTTAAAAAGAACCACTATTAAAATTAATTAAACAACACAAATAATACTTAGGAGTACGTTTTCTAAAAAATATAACAAATCGGTAAAATACTTACACTTATAGAACAATTTTGAAAACAGAAAAAGCTCATAGGCCCATAATGAAAAATACCAAAAATACCTCAATCAACACGTGATTAATCGACCACACGCCCGTAAGTAATCTTCTTCTAAACGATTGTATACGACAGTCTAAACAATCGTAGACCATTCGTTTAGGTCATGATACACGATCCTATAGTTCTTTTTAATGATGAAAAAAAGGCTTCAATTTTAAACGATCGTGTTAACTATGGTAAGCAATCATTTAGATCATATTCACCCGATCGTGTAGTTCTTTTTAAACGATGAGAAAATGACTTCAAATAATCTAAACGATTGTGTTTGACTATATAAACAGTACTTTAGATCATATCAACATGATCATGTAATTCTTTTTAAATGATGGGAAAATGACTTCAAATTAAAATGATCGTGTTGATCATAGTAAACAATCATGTTCGCAATAGTAAATGATCGTTTTGACAATGGTAAACAGACGTTTAGTTCATGTCAAAATGATATTTAAACGATCTTGATATTCTCAAATATGAGGAAGATGAAGTAGTTTCAAAAAATTTATCGAAAATGGATGAAATAGAAGATTTAAACAGAAGACTAAATTGTTTAAAAAATTAGAAGAAAATCTTGAAGAGGAGATGAAAAAATCTAGAAGATCAAAAGAACTCGAAAAGAAAGAAAGAAGAAGAAATAGAAGTGATGCAAGGACAAACTTAAAATTACGAAAATATTTTGCCCGACTTCGTTGACTTTTGTTTTTTTGTTATATTTGCCGTAAATTTTTTTTTTTTTGTTATATTTAAGTAAATTAGCCTATTGTTAAGGCGTATATAGTTATTTTAAACTTTTACAAATCGAAAATAAAATGGTCACTTTTTTAGAAATATAGACTAAAATAGAAAAAGTTGGGAAGTATAGTGAAAGTGAAGAGGCAAAATTAGAAGTAGATAAATGAAAAAGTAGTATTTAAGTTATTTTATATTTCTACTTTTGTGACTTTTGTTCGATGTCTTATTCTTTGACTAAATTATACAAAGTAAAAATATATATTTATCATTAATGAGGAGAAGAAAATAAAACTTTAACATTGCAAATTAATGAATTCTTTGTGGTGGACTCCATAATGAATTAAGTCCAATAGACATTATCCATTAATTGCATGCTATAAATTAGGATAAGATAGCTAGGCTTTGTTCCCTTTTCTTCTTCTATTAATCAAATCAATTTTTATCCAAATTATTAAAAATAATTATCACCCATGTTTAAAATTTCCATTTGACGTATGACTAATAATAATTAAGGTTTAAATTAATGTCAATTTTTAGATTAATTTCAGTGGCCTTTTATTAATAATAATTAAGCATTTTGATTTCTGTTTATTTGTGTATTAGTCATTATGTTATTATCTTTTTCATAGTTACTATTGTATGCTCTAACCGACTATATATATGTTATTGAAACGAGATAACTCTTCTACACATTTTTTCTTTTTGTAGAAGATTTTTTGGTATCAAAGCTTCTGACTTACATCTTCTTGCCACACGTCGTCTATCTTTCCTATTTTCTTGCCCTAATTCTCTGTTGTCTCTCTTTGTCAATGGCTTGTGTTAAAAATTGTTTTACAAAAGAACTTTGATCACCAATTTTTCTTCTAAAAAATATTTGCAATCTCATTTAAATCTGACTTGATTCCATGAGAACTTATTTTCTTTAACAAAATTTCATATTACATCTATTTAGAAGGCACCCAAGTAATTATCGTGTTCATTGATGCATGATTCAAATGTTGCATTCGCTCCAACTATTTCTCTGATAACTATCAATACAATTGATGATGCTAAATACACAAAAACTCATTTTGATAACATTCCCTCAAGTGCCAGGGCCAGATATAGTAGCTTCAATGTCCCTTGGAGATCGATTTGTAAATGTTTGGATTGGTTTAATATTCACTACAAGGAATCGAAGTTCTCTTGATGCATAAAACGACGTTGGCGAAAACAACATCAAAAGACAGGTGTTTCCTTGACGCCATATCCCCTACATCGGTGAAGTTCACATATCCCGACGTTATGAAATTGATAACGGGCTAAGGTACCCATATCCCGATGCCAGTAACATGAACGTCAGGGAACGTATGACAGTTAAATATATATTCAACTTTCCCGAACGCCTTTCGAGAGACGTCGAGATAAGCTTCTATATTTTTTACGCTTGTGAACCAGGCGTCGTGGAACATCGAATATATTATTTAATGGTCACACTTTTTCCAACACCATGCAGCAAACGTTGGAACTTGGGCTCCAATTATCGATGTTTTTAGAACTAGCATCAGAGGATAGGGGCTAATATATTCTGACACCGTTAGTAATGCATCGGGATTATTGTTCAACAATACCGACGCATTACTAATGGCGTCGAGAATGGACATCTTCTCCCAACGTTTTCGTGGTGCTTTGAGAGTGTTCTTATAAAAACAACTCTTTGAGTTCTGTAAATCACATAAACGAAAGATAAAGAAAGATTTGAGAACGAGAGAGGTCGAGACTATTTACGCGTTCGTCCACCTGCCGCTTGCCGCCGTTCACCTTCTTTGCCACTGCCACTCCTAACTCCGGTAAGTAATTTAGATTTTTTTTTTACTTTAGGTTTAGTTTAGGTTTTAGGATTAGATTAGTTTAGATTTAGGTTTAGGTTTTGTTTGAAATTAGTTTTATGATATAGAGTTTGAATTTGTTTTGTGATTTAGTTTTTGAATTAGTTTTAGGATTCAATTTGAATTTTATGTTTTTTATGGATTTAATTGAAAATTTGAGAATGCTGTATATTGAAAATTAAATTGAGGGGTTGTGTGTTGAAAATTTGAGGGGTGGGGGGTTGTGTTTATTTTTAAGGATTGAGGGGGGTTGTGTTATATAATGGGAGATGTTTAATTTTTTAGGATTTAGGAAAGGATTGTGTTTTGAAAATTTGAAGAGGGGTTGTTTAGTTTTTAGAATTTGGGGGGGGGGATGAGTTGATTTGAAATCTTTAGGAATGGCCGGTTGACTTGAAAATTAAAGGGGGTAGTATTGAATTTGAGGAATGAGGTGTAATGATTTCAATATTTGTCTTTGTGAAGGCTGTTATTGTTTTATAATCACTGTAATTTGTGGTTGAGATTTGTTTTGGCTATCTTACAATTATGGTAACCTTTAATTTAAACTTAGTTGTTTTTTTTATTTTTTCGTAGTTTTGTTTGTTGGAATTGTTAGGTAGCTTGTAAAGATTAAAGTAATTTGTTGTTAATTTATTATGGCTATCCTGCAGTTATGGTAGCCTATTCAGTGCGAACGTAGTTTTGAATATTTCTGAGGGTTTGAAGTTGTGTTAGGTAACTTGTAAAGTATGTTGGAAGGATTTGATAGGTTCAAAAGATTAAAGTTGTTTGTGCTTAGTTTGTGGTGACTATCTTATTGTTACGGTAGCCTATGTAGTTTAAATTTAACTTTAGTGAAAAGTTTGAGAGATTGGGCACAGCTTATTCAGGGGAGTAAATTTAGGGTTTGAGCGGAGGAATATACTATTAATCAAACCTATTTATGTTTTAGGTCTTTAACGATGGACAAGGGTTGAATGAAATTTAGGAATAAGTTCTCCATTGAGTATAGAGAGGGAATGACCCAATTTTTAAAGGTTGCCAAGTTTCAAATCAATGATTATGGATGAATAAGATGTCCATGCAAGAGATGTATGAACTCAAATTGGAACTCATTAGAGGGTTTAGAGCGACATCTATTATTAACTATTGGAATATCCCCTTCCTACATATAATGAGTGTATCACGGAAAGTCAGTTAACTTGCATAGAGGTGTAGAAAGCTTTGATGAAGGAACTAATAGTAACCTTTTTAATGAAGAAACTAGTAATAGTCATTTTCATGAAGAAGATGAAATGTTTGGTATGTTGAATGAGTTACAATCTCCGATTGAACACAAAGAAGAAACGGAGCAAGGTTTGGAGAATGAGATGTTTAATATTGGGCTAGATATAAAAGAAGAGACAATAAACATATTTCAGGACTTATTGAATGAAGCACGTAGTGAGCTATACCTCGGTTGTTCAGAATTTTTCTCCTTGAATTTTTTGGTTAAGTTAATGTATGTCAAGGTTCTCAACGGTTGGAGTAACAAGTCATTCGATATGCTGTTAGAATTGTTAAGAGCAACTTTTCCAATGTGTAGTACTACTATTCCTAGTTCATTTTATGAAGCCAAATAAAAACTGTGTGACTTGAGCTTGGGGTACGAGACTATTCACGCATGCAAGTACGATTGTGTAGTGTACTAACAGGAGTTTGGCAATTTGCATCATTGTTCTACTTGTGGTGAGTCTCGATACAAGGTTACTCCTAACAGAGGGAAAAAATTTCGCATAAGGTATTGCGCTACTTTTTGTTGGTATCAAGATTACAACGCTTATTTGTATCGCAAGAAGGGTCTGCTGACATGAGATGACATAAGGATAAATGTGATGAAACAGAGGATGTGTTGAGACATTAAGCTAATCCGAAGGGATAGAAGCATTTTGATTGTGAATTTCCTGATTTTGTTTCAGATTCATTGAACGTTCTTTCGAGTTAGCTTTAGATGAGTTTAATCTGTTTGGTCATATGAGTACCTCATACAGTATGGGATCTGTGGTGTTAATTTCCTACAATTTGCTACCTTAGAAATGCATGAAAGAGTCAAATTTCTTCATGTCATTGCTCATACCCGGTCCTAGATCTCTTGGTAGGGAAATTGATGTTTACCTCAAACTATTCATTGAGGAACTGAAAGAGTTATGAAATTCTGTTGTGCATACGTATGATTCTCTTACTGGTTAGTTCTTTTAGTTGTATGCAGCCTTGTTGTGGACAATTAATGATTCTCGATATATGGTGACCTATCTGGGTGGATTATGAAGAGGTATTAGGCATGTCCCATATGCATGAGAGATAGATAATCGTTTGTGAGATGGTCCAAGGGTATATTTATCGTGGAGATGATCCAACATAGACTCAAGAATCTTTACCTCAACCCAAACTAGTGTGTTATGTGCAAGAATGACAAAAGACCTATATGAACACATATATTCTATTAATATCAAAGACCAAAGAGGGGTTATTCGTTACTATTTGCTGGTGGCAATGATTTGGGCTATTTGGCTGGAAAGGAACAAAAGAATTTTCAACAACCAATCTAGCATTGTCAATAATACTTGGGAAGACATTTGTAATCTCACTGGATCGTGGTCTTCTAAAAGAAATCTTTTCAATAATTATTCTCTTTGTAATATTGCTCTAAATATTATTGTTTTCTGTTGATCTTTTCCTTGGGCCTATCTCTAGCCTATTCTGTATTGGACTATGTATCCCCTGTGCTTTATTGAATATATATCGGAGATGATGAGGGTGCTATAAGGGTGTCCACCTAGTAAGGATGCTTGGGTGCACCTATTGACCAAACTGTATCCTTTTCTAAAAAAAGACTATCAATACAATTGCTACTTCTCCGTCAACTTTTGTTTGTTCTACTGCTTTATCAACTCATGTTGTTAACCCTCTATATGAAGATTTGATCTCGATAGATCAAACAAGAATGAGACTCTTCTTAATACCATGCTCTTTCAATTGATGCATCGTGTCAAGGTTGGCTTGCCGAGACACCAAACAAATAAATTTGTAAACTGCTCCTAAGAGCTTGGTAGATAGTGGGAGCAAGTCGTCTCTACATGGAATCTTGAGATGTCAAAACCTATTGATGGATTCGAGTTGTAATATAACATAGGAGTTCTGAGAGTTGTTTATGCTTGAATGTAAAAGCATGAAAAGTAAAGCATAATTGAAAAAGGATGTCTCGATTCGTTAAAGGTCGTCTAGCTTAGGATTTCAGCATTCCTTCATCTGGTTGGTCACTTAATTCTACTCTTGGCTTGTTAATCATAACAACAGATCAAAACTAGTTGAATTATTTAACATTTTAATTAGTCTTAATGATAAAATAAAGCCTTTTAACATCACATTAAGCCTAGGTAATCTAACCATGTTTTGTTAGCATACGAAAAAGCTTATATTACTAACAAATATTTGAAAAATGTTAATGCTCATGGTGAGGATAACGAGAAGCTCGTTTCCCCTCCTTGACGGGTTGAAGAATTCCTCATTGCTACCACTTCATCAAAACCTCCTTCCCAAGGTTTTGACTTTCTAGATGTGATTCATGAGGTTGATGTCGAGAATACTATAGCTACGATTATTGCAACTGATGAAATGAAAGATGTATTAATGACATGTGTAACGACCCAACTCCTTATACTGAATCGAAGTCATTACTCAATATAGAACAAGTGGTTTAAGTCATAAAATTTTATTAAAAGCATACGGTTCACGAAATTCATTTATAAAAGCATAAACAAGGTAGTCATGCAAAAATGTAAAAACGTTCTGAAATCCTACTCGGGCCCTATCTACATAAAAGATAGTGAAAAATAAAAAGTACTCAAACTCAAATGCTAAAATCTGAAATAAGAAATAAGCGGAAGCGGTAGTCCCTATGGCCCTCCTCGGTCTCACTTCGGGTCGCTCGCCAGCTTGCCCTTGCCCTTGCCTCGTCCTCTACCTGAAAACATAAAATGGAGAGAATGAGTATAAAAATACTCAGTAAGGGACCCACTACTAGTCCCACTAGGTGCCTGTTAACTTCCTGTTAGAGTCCTGATAACTGGTACCCAATCTCTGGCACGTTCCCGAACACGTGCAATCATGCGCTCCCGTAGGAACGTAACTCTGGTCTTCGGTGCCCGGGGACACCTAGGACAGTCGGGATGCGAGGACCCCGTCGAGTCACTCGAGTCATGTCTAAATCATGCTAGACTGGCGTCCCGTCGGACCACACAGTCCTCAATAGGTGGTGATCCCGAAGGACACCCATGCAGGTACGACTCTAACAGAAATCAAGCTAACAGGTACCCTAATTGCAGTGAACATACACATGGCATCAGCATATAACATGTCACATAATCATTTCTACACTCTCCGTCCCGACATTCGTCGTAACCATAATAGATCTTGCCACACATAACAGGCTATAGCACAACTGTATCGTCATTTGCATCATACTAGCGTTTATTTCAGGCATCATACTGTCAAATCCTCAATATGCAACATAGGGCATACACAGTCTCATACTTCAAACATGAAACTAGTAGTAGAATCTCTTACCTGGAGATTCACTCGACGAGTCCTAACCGCAAGACACGTGTGCTTTCCAAGCAACGGGATCCTAAATATTTAATAACGCCAAAGTTCGTAAATAAGTCACCAACGGCTAACGGTTAAAACTCGGTTGAAATAACTTACCCCAGAAAAGGTTGCAGTGGTTGAGCCCCTACTGAAGAAAATCTCCCGCTGCAGCAGTTACTCGGTCCAAGACGTTCCTTAGGAAAAATAATTTAATTTAGTCCAAATTAAATTATTTAGCGCCCAAAACATTGGGTCGTATTGGGGAAATGCCCAAAATAAATACTTAATTTACCAAAAATAGGTGGGAGGAGCCAAAATAAGCTTGGCGGCTCGGCTGGAAAATAGGGCAGGAACCGGCTCGGCTTGGAGGCTGGAGATCGGCTCGGCTCGCGGTGCAGACAGGCGCGGCTCAGCTTGGACAGGAACTACGCGTGCGGCTCGGCTTGCAACAGGAGGGAGACGCGGCTCGGCTACGCAGAAGCGCGCGGCGCGGCTCACACGCGGGTGCACGCGGGCGCGGGTCGGTTTCCGGAATACGGCGCGCGTTGGCTCGGGTCGCGGAGCGGGTCTTCGGTCGGGTCTGATCTTCGCGCAGAGTGACGCTGACTTCCGGACTCGGGTTGCGCGACGGGTTGCGGTGGTCCGGCTTAAATGCGGCTTCGCTCGGCGGCTGCGGACGGGGGCTGCTCGGCGTCGAAACGAAGCGACGCGATTCGGCTTCGGCTGGCCGCCACGATTCGGCTTGCAGACGCGATGGGCTTCGGCTTCGGCTTGCGACTCCCGACTGAAGGCGGCTTCGATCCTTGGCGTGCGGCGGCTTCGATCCTTGGCGCGCGGCGGCTCGACGTGGACCGATCTTCGACGCTGCTGGGAGACCGGCGTGGTGACCTACGGCGGTTGACTAGCGGCGGCGGCGGCGGCGGCGGGGGAGATTGGGATTTAGGGTTTTCTTCTTTTTTTTTTTTTTTTTTTTTTTTCACTTCTTGGGGAAGAGGTGAACTACACGCTTTCCAAAGCCCCCTTTTTATAAAAGAATTAATACTAAATAAAAAACATAAATATTATTTCTTTTATCTTTTTTTTTTTTTCTTCCTACTTTAGTCCAAATAACAACCAACTTAACAAATTAAATCACCAACAAAAATCTCTAAATCTTCATTAATCACAAGTAAAAATTTCCTCAATTCGAAAGAAATTTCAAGAATTTTACTCTTAAGACGATAAAAAGGGAAGACAAATTTGGCGGGGCGTTACAATCTCCCCTCCTTAGAAAACTTTCGTCCTCGAAAGTTCTAATCCTCGAACAGCTCGGGGTACTGGGCTCTCATGTTCTCTTCTTTCTCCCACGTGGCCTCTTCCACTCCATGGTTCTGCCAAAGGATCTTGACCAGTGGGATTTCTCGACTGCGAAGCTTCTTGACCTCTCTTGCCAAGACCTCGACAGGCTGCTCCTCGTAGCTCAAGTTCTCGCTAAACTGTAGTGGCTCGAAGTCCACCACGTGTGTTGGGTCTGCGACATATTTCCTCAGCATGGAGATATGAAATACGTCGTGCACTGCAGCAAGGGATGGGGGTAGCGCCAAGCGATAAGCCACGGGGCCAATCCGCTCCAGTATCTCGAACGGCCCTACGAAGCGTGGACTCAGCTTCCCCTTCTTCGCGAACCTCAGAACACCCTTCATGGGTGCAACCTTCAGAAAGACCATATCTCCCACTTCAAACTCGAGGTCCTTACGTCGTACATCAGCGTAACTCTTCTGTCTGCTCTGGGCTGTCAGCATACGAGCTCGGATCTTCTGTATGGCTGCGTTGGTCGTCTGCACTAATTCGGGGCCTAGCATCCTCTGCTCTCCAACCTCGCCCCAGCAGACAGGGGATCTACAGCACTTGCCATACAGAGCCTCGAACGGTGCCATACCGATGGTAGCCTGGTAGCTGTTGTTATAGGCAAACTCCATTAGGTGCAGATGGGAGTCCCAACTTCCTGAAAACTCTAGTACGCAGGCTCGCAGCATGTCCTCCAAAATCTGGTTCAATCTCTCTGTCTGACCATCAGTCTGAGGGTGGAATGCCGTGCTGAAGTCCAACCTCGTACCTAATGCAAGTTGAAGTCCTTTCCAGAACTTCGATGTGAAACGGGCGTCTCTGTCTGAAATGATGGATACGGGTACTCCATGTAGTCTCACAATCTCTGTCATATATAGCTGCCCCCACTTACTGGCAGTGTAAGTGGATTTCCCTGGCACGAAATGGGCCGACTTCGTGAGTCTGTCGACCACAACCCAGATCACCGTGTAGCCCCTCAGGGTCTTGGGCAGTCCCGTAATAAAATCCATCGACACACTCTCCCACTTCCACCCTGGCACACTCAAGGGTTGCAACAATCCTGCTGGATGCTGCCTAGGTGCCTTCACCTGCTGGCACATCAAGCATCTACTGACAAAGTCTGCCACATCCCTCTTCATGCCCCTCCACCAATAGACACTCCTTAAGTCCTGGTACATCTTCGTACTCCCAGGGTGCATGGTAAACGGGGAACTGTGAGCCTCAGTCAAAAGCTCCGTCTTAACTGCGCTGTCTTCCGGCACACACAGGCGTCCTTCAAACATAAGGCCATCGTCAGAGGATATGGAGAAGCCTTCACCTTGCTCTGTCTCTACCACGCGACGCTTCTCTGCCAAATAAGGATCATTCAGCTGAGCAGCAATGATCTTTTGCCTCAAGGTTGGCTGAACTGTCAACTGAGCCAACTGTGCGGTAACCTCACCTACTGAGACTGCAATCTCTGCCCTCTCAAAGTCCCTGAGTAAGGGGGTCTGCTTGGTGATTAGCACTGCTGAATGTGCAACTTTCCTACTTAGCGCATCAGCCACTACATTCGCTTTACCTGGGTGGTATAGGATCTCGCAGTCGTAGTCTTTCACCAACTCAAGCCACCTCCTCTGCCTCATGTTCAACTCCTTCTGGGTGAAGAAGTACTTCAGGCTCTTATGATCGGTGTAAATCTGAATCTTCTCACCGTACAGATAGTGCCTCCATATCTTCAGTGCAAAGACTACAGCTGCCAACTCCAAGTCATGGGCAGGGTAGTTCTGCTCATGGATCTTCAACTGGCGGGAGGCATAAGCAACTACCTTACCCTGCTGCATCAGGACACAACCTAGTCCCTTCTTGGAGGCGTCACTATAGATTACAAAGTTTCCCGAACCATCGGGCACTGTCAGGACCGGTGCAGTCACTAGCTTCTGTTTGAGCTCCTGAAAGCTCCTCTCGCAAGCTGGGCTCCAGACAAAAGGGGTTCCCTTCTTGGTCAACTGGGTCAACGGGCTGGCTATACGTGAGAAGTCTTCCACGAACCTCCTGTAGTAACCTGCCAAGCCCAGAAAACTTCGAATTTCACTAACCGTGGACGGTCGAGGCCAATTGGTCACCGCTTCAATCTTTGCGGGATCCACTGAAACTCCTTCACTGGAAACCACGTGGCCAAGAAACGTCACCTTCTTTAACCAGAATTCACACTTGGAGAACTTGGCATACAGCTGGTTGGCTCGAAGAGTCTCCAACACCTGGTGCAAGTGCTCCTCGTGCTCAGCCTCGGTTTTCGAGTAAATCAGGATGTCGTCAATGAAGACTATGACGAACGAGTCTAGAAATTCCTTAAACACCCTGTTCATCAAATCCATGAACACTGCAGGAGCGTTAGTCAAGCCGAAGGACATCACCACGAACTCGTAATGTCCGTACCTCGATCGAAAGGCCGTCTTGGGAATGTCACCATCCCTAATTCTCAACTGGTGATAGCCTGATCGCAGGTCGATCTTGGAAAAGACAGTGGCTCCCTGCAACTGATCGAACAAGTCATCAATCCTGGGCAAGGGATAGCGGTTTTTGACTGTCACCTTGTTCAGCTCTCGATAGTCAATACAAAGGCGCATCGACCCATCCTTCTTCTTCACGAACAATACTGGGGCTCCCCAAGGTGATACACTGGGCCGGATGAAGCCTTTGTCCAGCAACTCCTGTAACTGGACCTTCAACTCTTTTAGCTCGGCTGGAGCCATTCTGTAAGGGGCCCTCGAGATAGGGGCAGTGCCCGGCTCTAACTCGATGGCGAAGTCTACTTCTCTGGGCGGCGGAAGTCCTGGAAGTTCGTCTGGAAAAACGTCGGGGTACTCTCTTACCACTGGTTCGGAAGATAGGGAAACTTCCGGCTCTCTCACATCCACTACGCTTGCCAAAATACCCCAAGTACCCTGGCTGAGTAGTTTACTAGCCTTCATGGCTGAGATGACCTTGGGTATACATACCATGCCTGCCCCCCTGAATTTGAAACTAGCCTCGGAGGGAGGGTTGAAGACAACTTCCTTGCCATAACAGTCTATATTTGCATGGTTGGCTGATAGCCAATCCATGCCTAGTATCACATCAAAATCCTGCATGTCTAACACTAGCAAGGTCACGTCTAACATACGATTCGCTATCTCTACCCGACATGCCTTTATTTGTTCTTTGGATAACAGGACCTCCCCAGATGGAGTAGAAACCGACAAAACACTACCCAAAGGCTCTACCTCTAAACCCACATGCTGAACGAAAACGGAGGATATAAACGAGTGGGATGACCCAGAGTCAAATAGCACAAAAGCATAGTGCCCCAAAATTGGGAGCGTACCTGTCACCACAGTGCCAGCTCGCTCGGCCTCCTGCCGGGTAGTGGCGAAAACTCTCCCCTGCTGGGCCGCAGAAGGCTGGGGCGGTGTCGTCTCAAAGGGTTTCCGAGGACACACATCAGCAGTATGCCCCGGCTGTCTACATCTGAAACAGACTCCACTTCCAGCCAAACAACGACCTCCGTGGACTCTCCCACAGGTAGTACAAGCGGGTAGCTCTCTCAGCGTCCTCCCGGCTGCTGCAAGCTCCCGTCGGTGTCTCTGGAAGACACCTCCTGACCTCAGTGTTCGCTGCGGTGCTACGTCAGGCTGCGTCTCAACCTTTCTCTTCTGTCCCAAGGCTGACCCTCTGCCGGCAGCCTTAGACGCATCGGCTCTCTCAGGCAGGCTCAAATCCAGTGCTATACGTAGTGCATCAGCATGCGTGGCTGGGCGGAGAGCTCTGACAATGCCCTGAAGGTCTAGCCTGAGTCCTCTAACAAATTTCTCCGTCCTGGCAGCCTCATCTCTTACCATATCGGGAGCAAAGCGGGACAGCATATCGAACTCGGCGTCGTACTGCTCCACCGTCATGTCGCCTTGCTCCAAGTTTAGGAACTCTTGCAGCTTGGCGTGCTTCACATTGGCGGAGAAAAACTTAGCATAGAAGTTCTCCTTGAACTGCTCCCATGTTATTTTGCTTACATCGCCCCCTAGCATTCTCTCCGCGGTCTCCCACCAGGCGGTGCCCCTGTCCTCCAAGAAGAAGACTGCACACTGCACCTTCTGGTCTTCTGGGCACTTCATGTACCGGAAAATAGTCTCTATGGACGTCAACCACATTTGGGCCTTTGTGGGGTTGTCCATGGATCCGTCAAAGGTCTTGGGATTATACTTCCTGAAATCCCGTAAGTGTTTCGCCTCGGCCGACAGTTGAATTGGTACTGGTTGAGCTTCCTCAGGGGCTGGAGGAACAACGGCTTGGGCCTGAGCAGGGGCGGCCTGGGTCTGAACAGGGGCGGCCTGGTTCTGCTGGGCGGCCTGGTTCTGCTGGGCGGCTAGGAAAGGCGCCAAAGCAGCTTGCAGCATGTCCTGATAACGCTGCTCCATTGCGGCGAGATCCGCCTGGGTGACCGGTGCGTTTGGGTCGACTGCCGGTGCAACAGGTGGCGCCTCCGGCTGGCCACGACCGGCTCCTCTGCCTCCCCTACCACCTCCTCGGCGTGTACCCCTACGTGGCGGCATTCTCCCTAAAATTTACCAACAAACTTTTCACCACAAGAACTTAACGCCCTATATCTAGGTCTTAGACTATTCAGGCAAAATTGTAATCTTAACATTAGCAAGGCTTTAGACATACCTGGCGAGTGCCGAAGGACCGTATAGCCATAGGGTGAAGTAAAACCAAAACAAAAAAAATGACTTACATCGTAGGTCAGTCTACAGAACCTAAAACACTGTGCTCTGATACCAACTGTAACGACCCAACTCCTTATACTGAATCGAAGTCATTACTCAATATAGAACAAGTGGTTTAAGTCATAAAATTTTATTAAAAGCATACGGTTCACGAAATTCATTTATAAAAGCATAAACAAGGTAGTCATGCAAAAATGTAAAAACGTTCTGAAATCCTACTCGGGCCCTATCTACATAAAAGATAGTGAAAAATAAAAAGTACTCAAACTCAAATGCTAAAATCTGAAATAAGAAATAAGCGGAAGCGGTAGTCCCTATGGCCCTCCTCGGTCTCACTTCGGGTCGCTCGCCAGCTTGCCCTTGCCCTTGCCTCGTCCTCTACCTGAAAACATAAAATGGAGAGAATGAGTATAAAAATACTCAGTAAGGGACCCACTACTAGTCCCACTAGGTGCCTGTTAACTTCCTGTTAGAGTCCTGATAACTGGTACCCAATCTCTGGCACGTTCCCGAACACGTGCAATCATGCGCTCCCGTAGGAACGTAACTCTGGTCTTCGGTGCCCGGGGACACCTAGGACAGTCGGGATGCGAGGACCCCGTCGAGTCACTCGAGTCATGTCTAAATCATGCTAGACTGGCGTCCCGTCGGACCACACAGTCCTCAATAGGTGGTGATCCCGAAGGACACCCATGCAGGTACGACTCTAACAGAAATCAAGCTAACAGGTACCCTAATTGCAGTGAACATACACATGGCATCAGCATATAACATGTCACATAATCATTTCTACACTCTCCGTCCCGACATTCGTCGTAACCATAATAGATCTTGCCACACATAACAGGCTATAGCACAACTGTATCGTCATTTGCATCATACTAGCGTTTATTTCAGGCATCATACTGTCAAATCCTCAATATGCAACATAGGGCATACACAGTCTCATACTTCAAACATGAAACTAGTAGTAGAATCTCTTACCTGGAGATTCACTCGACGAGTCCTAACCGCAAGACACGTGTGCTTTCCAAGCAACGGGATCCTAAATATTTAATAACGCCAAAGTTCGTAAATAAGTCACCAACGGCTAACGGTTAAAACTCGGTTGAAATAACTTACCCCAGAAAAGGTTGCAGTGGTTGAGCCCCTACTGAAGAAAATCTCCCGCTGCAGCAGTTACTCGGTCCAAGACGTTCCTTAGGAAAAATAATTTAATTTAGTCCAAATTAAATTATTTAGCGCCCAAAACATTGGGTCGTATTGGGGAAATGCCCAAAATAAATACTTAATTTACCAAAAATAGGTGGGAGGAGCCAAAATAAGCTTGGCGGCTCGGCTGGAAAATAGGGCAGGAACCGGCTCGGCTTGGAGGCTGGAGATCGGCTCGGCTCGCGGTGCAGACAGGCGCGGCTCAGCTTGGACAGGAACTACGCGTGCGGCTCGGCTTGCAACAGGAGGGAGACGCGGCTCGGCTACGCAGAAGCGCGCGGCGCGGCTCACACGCGGGTGCACGCGGGCGCGGGTCGGTTTCCGGAATACGGCGCGCGTTGGCTCGGGTCGCGGAGCGGGTCTTCGGTCGGGTCTGATCTTCGCGCAGAGTGACGCTGACTTCCGGACTCGGGTTGCGCGACGGGTTGCGGTGGTCCGGCTTAAATGCGGCTTCGCTCGGCGGCTGCGGACGGGGGCTGCTCGGCGTCGAAACGAAGCGACGCGATTCGGCTTCGGCTGGCCGCCACGATTCGGCTTGCAGACGCGATGGGCTTCGGCTTCGGCTTGCGACTCCCGACTGAAGGCGGCTTCGATCCTTGGCGTGCGGCGGCTTCGATCCTTGGCGCGCGGCGGCTCGACGTGGACCGATCTTCGACGCTGCTGGGAGACCGGCGTGGTGACCTACGGCGGTTGACTAGCGGCGGCGGCGGCGGCGGCGGGGGAGATTGGGATTTAGGGTTTTCTTCTTTTTTTTTTTTTTTTTTTTTTTCACTTCTTGGGGAAGAGGTGAACTACACGCTTTCCAAAGCCCCCTTTTTATAAAAGAATTAATACTAAATAAAAAACATAAATATTATTTCTTTTATCTTTTTTTTTTTTTTCTTCCTACTTTAGTCCAAATAACAACCAACTTAACAAATTAAATCACCAACAAAAATCTCTAAATCTTCATTAATCACAAGTAAAAATTTCCTCAATTCGAAAGAAATTTCAAGAATTTTACTCTTAAGACGATAAAAAGGGAAGACAAATTTGGCGGGGCGTTACAACATGATCACTCCATGAATTATGATGATAATGAGGAAAATGTGCCTCTTGCTTAGCTTTGCTCTCAATATATTAACGTTAAGCTTGATGTTCGTACTTCCCCTAAGTTTCCAGAGACTAATTTTGCAAATGATGGTTCTGATCATGATAGTGATTCCAAATGGGTTTTTTAGGAAGACTTTGATGCTGAAGTAATTGAAAAGGTCAGAGTTAATGGATTGGTTTATTTACAACAAATTATGAAACTCTTTTAGGGTTGTCGAATTTGTTTATCTAAGACGAACATGTTTATTGTACAAACTACACTGTATTCTTTATGCAAGCTACAACTATTCTTTGAGTAAAAGTCATTCATACCACCGTTGTGTTTTTCATTGTAGTCACTTGTTGCTTACCATGTTCTGCTATAAGTTCTTCATCAGATGTTTTGCAACATATTGGAGAGTAGACAAGTTTAGTGGGAGCCTAAACCGTTGTTATCAAGAAGAAATTCTTAATTTTATGGGAGCCAAAGACTTCAACACTATAAGGGATTTTCTATCTTAGGAGGAGCTTTAGATCTTTCAGCAAAGGGAGTCCTACATTCACCAAGGGAAAGCCTAAGTGAAGACAATACTATTGCTATATTTAGGTGGAGCGCGAGTATACATTGAGTGGGAGTCTCACATCTAGGAAAATTTTTGGTGGTTATCTATTCGTATAAAACCAACATCGTAGTCTGATCTTTAATATCAATTTAAACTGACATTGAAGATTTGCTTTTAAGAAACTGACATTATATCTCTCTTTTTAGTCTTTTCCTTCTGATATCAATACTCATAATTCTTGTACTGTTTAGTTAAACTTGATGAGAGTCTCTTTATGATTATTATAAATAAGTATTATGTTGAAATTTCCTTTTAACACTTTGATATTCTTAGATTTATCATTACTAGGCACATTGCTCTCCCAAGTAGGCAGTATATCATTGAACTGGCATATTGAACTTTTAGTTTCCTTTCAAAGTCATTGAACTGTTTCTCATTTATAAGGCAAGTTGTTTAATTTGCACAACATTTGGCAATGTTTCTTTCGATCATGATCGACATTATCATATAATGCTCTAGCACACTCTCGTTGCCGTTTAATTGATAAAAAATGATCATAATTTCACTACTTTATCATCTTCTCCAAAGCTTTCTAATAAAGTTTAGAAAGATTTCTTTTCATCTATAGTTCTATGACTCATTATCTTGAGAGGCTAGAGTGATCAATCTATTGGTCTGTTGTAGGGAGAGGATTCCTCAAGAAGAAAACTCTTGGGTAATTAATTTCTTTTTCCTTTAGTTTTGGACTTATTCTTCTTTAACTTTTATCATTTTTATTATATATTCATTCAACTCAAGTGCTAAAGTACAAGCTCACAAGAGTTGTCACGTGATAAATTTTTCCAACATATGAAAATTGGTGTAGCAAACTACATCTAAAGATTACTCTTATTATTTTGATATTGGTACACACAACAATATCATATATGAAATGAAAAAGATATGACCAATAATCCAGTTGAAGTTTGAAGCTTTGTAATTTGTACATATATATATGTATATTAAATCACATGGTTTGAATGTTAACTTTCCTATAACGACCCAACTCTTTATACTAAGCTAAGGTTATTACTAAAAAGAAACAATAACAAGAGACATTTTCTTGAAAGGAGAGAAACTATATTTTCATTAAAAACGGAATAGTAAAACACTGATATGCAGAAGCAAAACTGAGTCCCCATATGACATGTCACAGATCCTTCTATGTCGCTCGCTAGCTTTCCTCTACCCTTACATTTACCTGAAATATTAAACATAGAAAGAGTGGGTTCCTTACTGAAATATTAAACATATGTTTATACTCAGTAAAGAACCCACTGCTAGTTCTGCTAGGTATCTATTAACTTTTCATTAGAGTCTTGTAAAAAAGTACCCCTGAACTGGCAATTCAACTCCAACAACACTAAAAATCTACAACTTTTACTTAATCCTCTTAACCTACCATTTAATCAAAAACTCAATAAATACCACATGTCAAAACCTCTAATTAATTAAATATTTATCCAACAATTATTTAATTAATTTCAATTCCCACAAAAATCAAATAATTCTTATTAAATGAATTCAAAATAACGACCAATAAATTAAATCTAATTAAACAAAATTAGAATAATTAACTTCAAAATTATCTTAATTTTTGGGCTTTACAATCTTCCCTCCTTTAAGAAACTTTTGTTCTCGAAAGTTCTAATCTTTGAACAACTTGGGATATTGGGCTCTCATGTCTTAATTAATAATAATTTTTAACGAACTCCATAATCTTTAATTAAATATACACACCCGTGTTAAATCAAACACAAAACACCAAATACATCCCTTAACTTCGAATTTTAATTAAATATTTGTTTAACAATTATGAAATGAAAGGTTAAATGTCATCCGTATTTATATTGATAGAGCAAGACTACATGTGCTGAAGTTGATGATCCATTCGAAACATCTTAAACTTAGGTAGTATATGGTAAATTATATATATATATATATCAATATTTTTAATGTTGTCCTCCCTCTCGAGGAGTTGATAAAATTCGTTGAAAATGACCGAAAATATACATGTGGAAATCAACATTAATAAGGAAGAAAATATAATGAATGATAGTAAGAAAAGTTGCAATATAGGAGCTTGTGGCGCGCGCGCACATATATATATATATATATATATATATATATATATATATATATATATATATATATATATATATGTTCTAATTAATGCCTCACCACTCCAATCCAAATGTAGAAACGCATAAAGTATAGTTAATTAATTATTACTATTACTATTAATATTAATATTAATATTAATAATTGAAAGAAAAAAAGAAAGGAAAAAGAAGAATTGAAATGGTAAAAGAAAAAAGGATATATAGATGGAAGAAGAGAAAGGAGGAAGAGACATGCAATGGATGAAGAAAGAAAGAGAGAAGGAAAGTGAGAAGGGATGATATATTATATTATATTATTATAGCCGCCGCACGAATTCACTATTTATCGAATGAATGTTTTTGACAAATCCCCAGAAACACACACGTGTGCGCCCTCTCTTGTCTTCTTCAATATATTATATATATTTAAAATTTATTAAAAAGAAAAACAGTCCAAATGCATCTGCTCCTTTAGCCTTTTGACTCCACACCACCAATTCCATCATTTACACACAATTCCTTCCATTTTCTATAACTAATGGAATAAACCATTTTATAGCAACCCTTCAGCAAAACCTTCTACTTGCATATATGCCTAGCCCACCTTCTTCAAAAACTCTTCATAACCTAAATTATTCACTTTGTATCTGTTATTTATTTTTCTCTTTTTTCTCTTTCAAATATATATATATATATTTTTTTCAAACTCATACAATAATATTCTATTTAATACAACAACTTATTAACTACTACAAATATTGGGTATGATTTGTACCTTTCATATTTAAATAACACAAATAAACTATTCTTAATTATTAAAATTTTCATGTTTGATATAATATAAACAAAGAGTAATCATGCCGCGTCACCAATATAAAAGTTACATGCACAAAAAAAAAAAAAAAAAATCATGGAAAATTGTGAGAACCTCTATAATTTTAGTGAAATTCGACTGTTTTATCGTAGCAATCATAGAAAACTTATAAATTAAGATAATGGTTAATTAGGGGAAAATTTAAGTAAAAGGTTAAAAGAATAAATGAGTGAAAAACGTAATTAAGTAGGTCAAGTAATTTTTATGTTTGGACAAACATTTAATTTGATTAAATAAAATGTAAGTGATGTCCCTATCGGATGATGAAGCCGCCACCATTTTCAAACCTTTCTTTCCTTTTCCTTCTTGACCATTGCTCCACATTATTTTCCCCTTTTTCTCTTTCTTCTTATTTTCTTATTCCCTAATTATACATTTTGTTTTCACCTTTTTTATTATTATTATTACTACTTTATTACTCTTTTTTTCTTAAAAACAACATTCTGAGTTTAAAAAAAAAAATCATTTTCACATGTAAATTCGATTTTGACGTAGAGTAAACTTGATTTTTATTATATCGTAAATTTTTTTATAAAACATAAACATAAACAACAAACAAGAACATCAATAGAGTAAATATAATATAAATAGAAAAATGTTAATTTAACTAATTAAGCCTGATGTTAATTTAATATTTTTTAAAAAATACGTTGATTTATTAATTCGAATGTTTTTTTTTAATGGTTTGTTCATATAAGTATCTATCAACATCAATATCAATATTTTTGATATTTTTATGAGGCAATTCAAATATTGTAAAACATTGAAACTATTTATAAAATATAATGAAATCATGAAACTCTTCTGTATCCATTTAAGTCTTTAAATGTATGTACTAGACATTTTTATTCCTTTTGAAACTTTTACAAAAATTTTAACAAGCACTTGGTCATTGGTGTATTTCTTTGTAAATTTTGTTAAAAGATAAGTGAAATCTAAACATCCATATGTTTTTATTTTGAAATTTAAGTTGTTTATCAGTTTAATGTTTATGATTGAGTAGTAGTGAAGCAAACAATTCCAAAGCTTTATTTTCTCTCTCTCTCTCTCTCTCTCTATTAAGTATTATGTGCATTTCGAAAATTATTAATGTCCAAAATCAATCAGCCACTTCATCTTTAAATAATACACTAATAATATAGAATTGAAAATATTCATTTGTTTTTTCAGAAAGACATTCTTTTTCATAATACACATATATATCATAAAGAATTTAATACAAAATAATGTCTCCTTCTTTTCACTTAATTTTACATGTACTTACATTCTTATTTCCCACCTGCCATTGCTAACAATAATTATCGTATATAAACTATGATCTTTTGTTATATTTCTAAATATAATTTGGTTCATTTCCTTGAACAAATTTATGTCCGGACACAATTTTACTTTATATATATGTATATATGTATATTTATATATATACATATATTTTTTTTAACTTGCTTAAAAATTCTTCAGTATAGAGGTAAAATTTAAAAATTTATTATCCCTTAGGTAAAGAGATAAAGTTTAAAAATTTATGACCAAATAATTATAAATTGTCTTTAAATATAGAAAAATTTTAGTATCTATTATTTATAAAGATCGATAAGTTTTGTCTTCTGGAACAATGCAATGTCCTCGTTATAAACTAGGCTTAAAAGAAAATCGAAGTATAGTTTTTGAATATAGTAAAATATAAATCAAAATAAATATAAAATATGCAAAATTTCAAAATTTAGGGGTAGAAAATATCTCAATTTTGAGAAGTTTTGGGAAGAAAATAAAATTGGAGAAGGTAGAGTTAAAAATAGTGAGAAGAAGGTAGGTCAAAATGTAAATGAACATAATATTCCAATGAGAGATGAAGGCATTTTCCGTGGCGTCTACGGCACCAACGGCAGCTATATATTTACTGTTCTTCCTCTTCCATTTCTCCAAATTTTTCCTCCCTTCTCTTCTTTTCTTTTCTCCCAAATTTTCACTTTTTTCTTTCTTTCCAAGATCCCAAAAAAACCAACAATTAAAGCACATATATCATTAGATCACACAAATTCCTATTTTGTGATCATCTCATCCGGAAGCAAAATTCTTCATTATTAATTAATTTTTTAAAAATATCTTGATGGAGAATTATCAGATGTTTTTTCCTTGCTCCGATGGCGGCGGAGGACTGTCAGCCTATCATCATGCGGACATGTCATCCGGCGGTGCTTCTGATATGTTCGGTA
This sequence comes from Cucumis melo, assembly GCF_025177605.1. Lineage (NCBI taxonomy): Eukaryota > Viridiplantae > Streptophyta > Magnoliopsida > Cucurbitales > Cucurbitaceae > Cucumis > Cucumis melo. Next base: position 21,966,869 of record NC_066862.1, read on the forward strand.
ATTTTCAGGGTGGCGATATGGAGGCGGTAAGTGGGTTTTTGGGGATGAAAAGAGAGGTGGATGGGGCGACGGTGGAAGCAGAGGGCGGTGGGAGAAAGAAGGGAGAGAAGAAGGTGAGGAAACCGAGATATGCTTTCCAGACAAGAAGCCAAGTTGACATTCTTGACGATGGGTATCGTTGGAGAAAATATGGTCAAAAAGCTGTAAAAAACAACAAGTTTCCTAGGTAACTCTATTACCCCTTTTTTTCTTTCATCTCTATTTCTTTTGGATCCACCTTCAGTTGGGCTTCAAATATACGATTCATTTCTTTTTTTTTCTTTTTTTAAGAGAGAAAAGTGTGATTGATACATGTTTACATAATTCAATTTACTGGCGATCAATTTTCCTAGAAATTAAATTTCATGATTTTGTTTAAATTGTTATTTCTTGTCGCAAATGAAAAGTGTTCTTTTTTTGGAGAAAAAAAAACTATGCATGTCAAGTAAAAATAAGTTGAATCAAATGATTAAGATTGAGTGAGATGATGAAAATTAATGAAACATATATTATTTTCATGAAAAGTTAAGATTATGTGGTGTAACATGAAGGGAATTTGAAGTATATAGGACATTCCTGAATAGTGAAAAAATTAAGAGAATGTTAACTATACTGTTGGTTAAATGGAAGAATTAAGATCAGGTGTTTATGGGTCTATTAATCAAAACAAATATATCTTTCATGCAAAATTAAGGTTTTCTTTAGTAAAAATGAAACAATTTTTCCTCGAATCAATGATTAAGATTAATGAAAAAACCATTTTTCTTAACTATAATGATTTTGTTTAGTTGTTGAAATTAATGATTGGTTATCACTTTTTTATATTATGTATTTGAAATTTTAATCAAATTTCAATAACTATAACAATTGTTTTGAAGAATAAAAAACTATTTTTCTTTTTCAATTTTCAAAATTTGGCTTGGATTTTGTTAGTAGAAAATAAATTAATAATAAGCTTGTTTTTTGAAAATTAAAATGAAATTAAGTGATCAAATTGAACCAAAATGTGTATTTAGTGAAAAGTTAAATTGCACTTTGGAAGTGAATGGCTCTAAGATTGCGTTTTATGTGCATATCAATTAAAAAAAAAACAGCTCATTTACATGCAAAATCAAGATCATGAATAGTGAAATAGAAGTTAGATTTGAGTACTTGAATTGAATATCAAAATTAAGTATTATATATAAATATATATGTATGCATGTATATATTTGGTTAAAAATTCACACCTTCTAGTACGTAGCTTGTTAGTTTAAGCTTTGAAATTTGAAGTTAAAATAATGTATAATGAATTATTCTCTACCTAGCTTTACCTCTAGCCTATAGTATTTAATAGAAAGATTGATTGCCCTCATTAAGCAATCATTGAAACTTTTGATTTCCTAATTGAATATAATATTTATACTTTAAGACTACCATAGTCTTTTATTTAACCCACATATATGGTATTAAGAATAGGAGAGAAATGAGGGTGTTGACTTTTATAATAATCTTCTCATTCTACTAATATTGAATAAAATATAAAATTCTCATATTCTTATGTATATTCACTATTTAACAATAAATACACACATAATGTAAAACATACGCAATGAAGATGCGGGAATTATTATATATCTGAATCTTTAAACATAATTGGTCTCTTCTAACTATCATAGATGTTACTACTAACTAATTAAGAAGTCATGAGTTTAATTCATAGTATAGCTATTTATCTATGGATAAGTTTTCTATGAGTTATCTTAACATCTAAATGTTGTAGAGTTAAATGGGTTGTATTGTGAGATTAGTTGAGATGTGCCTAAACTAGTCAGGACACTCACAGATATAGTATATACACATATATAGATAGAGATATATACACACATAGATAGAGATATATACACCCTAGATAGAGATACGCATATAGATAGAGATACACATAGATAGAGATATATGTATGGTATCTTCTCAATCATGAGGAGATTATGTATGACAACATATCCCTGCCAACTATTCTTTTTTTAATTATTATTTTAATAGGCACATGGGTGTTTAACTTTCAGATGGTTTTTAATGGCTTTAAACACATTTGTTACATACTACTAATCATATGAGAGGGGTATAATTAGCTTGGGTTCAAAGTACTCTCTATGTGTGTCGTTCTTGTCCAAATTCGAAAATTATATAGAAGGTGATGATTGATATATTTAATTATGTTGTGTGTACATATAGGAGCTATTATAGATGCACACATCAAGGGTGCAATGTGAAGAAACAAGTGCAAAGGCTAACAAGAGATGAAGGGGTGGTGGTGACAACATATGAAGGAATGCACACACACTCCATTGATAAGCCAACAGATAACTTTGAACAAATATTGAGTAGAATGCAGATTTATAGTACTCCTTTTTGAGATTCTTCCATTTCATCATCAACCACAAAACAAGGAGATCTCAAATACCAATATCAATATCAAATCACACATATTAATACTTGTTCACGTGAATTTGAACAAAGCCTGATCCTGTTCTTTTTTCTTTTTCTTTTTTTCTTTTTTTGGTATTTCCTTCATCACCTTTTGTGCTTTTCTTTTCTTTTCCCCCTCTTTTTCTTGTAGAAATTAATAAAGTTTGCACAAGCAGCTGATGAAATTCATATATCCGTATGTCTTAGAATAATTCGTTTATGTCCCCCCTAAGTACTGAACTTGAACAAACCTGGTTGTAAAGTGGAAAGGGGGTAGAGCCTTAGTAAACACATCAACTAATAAAATATTTGACTTCAGAGACTCTTTCGGTGTTCTTCGTAGAAATAAAATGATAGTTGATTTTATAAAAGAAACACAAGGTTAATCATGGAATGTATTCGTTACGGATGCTAATTAACTGTGGAAATAACACGAGTAATAGTAAGGAAGGAAAAATGACACTGTTATGTGTTTGGTAACCCAGTTTGGTGTAAGGTCGTCTACATCTGGGGGTTTATTGTCTAAGTGAGGAAATCATATATTAAATTCAATAAAGTTCATAAGTACAAAGTTTATCAGGAACAATATCCTTAAGATATTCTTGTCTATATGAAACTAGGTAGATCTAGGACTATTACGAAAATTTCCCCTAAATTGGATAGCTACTCTATGATTGAACTCTGCATCTCATAAGACAGGCTCCCTCGAGTTGGATTCTTCTGAATTTACTAGTCCGTTCGGCTTCACCCAACAATAACAATCTCCACACTCTTGTGCACTCCACAGTCTACTCTACAATCTACAACCTGTGGTACAACATACACACTAAATGCATGCACAAATGTTAATCACTTTTAGCACTCACCAATAATTTGATTGAACATACCATATTTGACTGAACAAAGTCTACGACAAAAAGCACCACACACACTAGTCTAGTAGATCACATATAATTAAGAAGACACCTTGCACGGAGTCATGCATTACAGGCAGAATCTAGTGAAACAACCAAATCACCCTAAATTCAAAAGAACCGAATCTCCTCAAATTTCTCAACAAAATAAAGGATTAAAATATTGTATCTTTAAATTTATCCAACAAATAATTATCATAATATAAAATAAAGAAAATTGAAAATCAAACATCATAACAGCTTCCAGTATCACTTATCCATTAATAAAAACATGGGCATCAGTGTTGGAAACGTAATAGGCCCACACAATACAAATCAAGAAACAAGAGAAGAAGATTGTTCTCTTATTCACACAATTGAGAAGAAAGAAATTGAATAATATTTTTTAAACTTGAATTTCTTACTTTCTTTCTTGCATACAAATGATAAACCTTACACATATTTATACTAGTAGAAAAGTATATTAAAAGTCATCAACAATAAATATCAATATATGTGACTCTTCATATATCAATGTATTTAGTGATTAACTATTTCATGTTGAAGGGGAAAAAAAAACAGAGATGACATGCACAACGGAAGAAATAGATCATGCTTTACTCTATATGCATCTAAACGATTTAGAAATTAACATGCAATTACTACACGATAGACCTAAACGAAGAGTATAAAAGGTAAACGATGAGTTTACCTTTGTAGTTCACAGCTACTTCTTTGTTCCAAAATACTTTTCTACCTGAAGATCACGAGCAACTGACAACCACTAAGTTGACCTACTAATCTCAGGACCAAGAATCGAGTTATGGGACTCGTTTTTGCGAAGGAAAACGTTTTGAGAGAAGGAAGGCAGTTAGGTATATCGTTTAGGTAATCTTTTTGAGAAAACATCATCCTTTACTCATTCTATAATGAGAAGTTTATATATGAAAATTACATGTAAATTGCATGCAATTTATTTCATATAATCTCAACACCTAATTAATCCATTAACTCTTTAATGGAATTAGTGGCTTCTAATTCACAATAAGCTGCCACATTACCCACTAACTTTTAGTTCATTAAGAAATTAGTCAAATGGGCAATTTGGTCGTTTGACCAAATAAGTCAAAGTCAAACTTTGACTTTTCTTAGTTAAAAATCAAAATTTTGACTTTTTGCTATTTTACCCGCATTGACTAATTCTAAACTCCCGAGTATGAATCCGCATTCATTTTTCTAAAATTCAAATCATATTTGAATATAAATTCTAGTCAAAGTTTGGTTTTTCAAAGTCAAAAGTCAACATGTTGACTTTTACAACTTCGACTCTTTTAAAACTTACCAAGCTTTTAAATATGAATCTATATTCATATTTATTTGAATCATATTTAAACACAAAGCTTCAAGTTTATATCTACTGACTTATATCTTATATACTTGTCGGTTTCTCTCTCTTTTCCTAATTCGAACAATTCGAATTATTCCAACATATTGTTCTTATTGTTCTTAGTTGAATCCATAGGAGTTAGTAGGGGAACCTAATGGAACTATAGATCATGGACTCCAACGATTCGAGATTAACTGGCTAAACTCTTTTAGACTAAGCTTAATCAACATTTGTTAACTAATGAGTCATTTCACTAAAGACTCATAGTTGCACTCCCCTCACTATAGATATATTTCTGTCCATCTGATATAACCATGATGAGTAAGTTGATCCTTCACAGGTTGTTTGTAATATTGGTTGGGTCAAAATACCGTTTTACCCCCCGAGATTACATCTTGCTCCTTAAGACTCATTGATCCACTATTGAATAATTGGTTTAAGGTCCAACCTATAAACCTGAATCCTTCTCGGACCAATGAGAAGGTGGGGCCCCTTGTTCAAGACTTGGATTCAGTTCTTAAGGGAACTACCGATCTATTATCCCAGAAGTGGGTAGGAGTGAATTCCGTCTTGCACCCTATGTCCCTAGCTATCCACTCGGTCTTATCCCTGAAATAAGAGGCTTATTGGACCAACAATGATGAGTTGTCCTCACCTATGCAGATCTAAGGATATTACCGAATGAACAGAAGTTCATAGTTAGCTCAGGATTAAGATCAAGTAACCTAGGTCATCATAATTGAAATAGTCAGTTTATATAGTTTACAGCGTTATAACTAAAAGTGACTATTTCGTGGTTCCAGTTCTATGCAAACCATTTACGTACATAAGATGCCCCCACTCCATGTCTCTACATGAACGATTCAGGATTACATCATTTGTACTAACTACGGAATGGGCTGCATCCATAGTGTTTTTCTAGAATAAGGCGTCCAACCTTATTCATACATTATAGACTATTTAGGCTATTAACTCGAACTTAATCCATGTTTATGTCTCTACATAAAGTTCAAGTGTATTGACAAACTCAGTAAAATAGCCTCGGGACCTTAATTTATTGGTTTCAAGATTATAGCATTTAATAATAAATTTTTATTGAATCAAATAACAAAATACGAGTTTTAGAACATAAATTCCAACATATGTATCTCAACTATTCGTGCATATTTAGTAATGCAAATTCATGTATTAAGTTTAGATTAATTTAATTTCAACATCCTCTCTTAATCTAGACTTGAGCAAATCCAAGTTTTCCTCTGAATTTAACAAATAAGTCAAACTTGAGCACCTTTGTAAAAATATCTGCCACTTGATCTTGAGTCTTGCAATATTTTACTATCATTTCTCCATCTTTAACCAAGTCCCTGATAAAATGATATTTGATTATAATATGCTTGCTTCTTCCATGGAAAACTGGATTCTTTGATAATGTTATGGCAGATCCATTATCACAAAATAAAACAGTTTCACTTCTTTGAGTACACTCCAATTCTTTTAACATCCACCTAAGGCATAAAGCTTGACATCTAGTTATAGCTAACGAGATATATTCTGTTTCGGTTGTAGAAAGGGAAAAAATAGATTGTTTCTTTGAAGTCCATGAAAAAACACATGAACCCATACTAAAAACATAACTAGATGTACTTTTATGATCATCCACATTACCACCCCTGTCACTATCACAAAAATCAAACAACACTGATTCTGAAACTTTCTTGTAATAAATTCCAAAATTAATTGTGCCAAGAATGTAACGAAGAACTCTTTTACCTACTTCCCAATGACTTCTTTTTGGGTTTGTCATAAATCTGCTTAACATACTTACATCAAATAAAATATCAGGTCTTGTTGCTGTCAAGTACATTAAGCTTTCAACTAAGCTTCAATACAAACTTGGATCAAATGATTCTCTAATATCATCCTTACACAGTTTCAAATTTGCATGCATGGGACTGTTGCAAGGTAAAGAATTTTCCATCTAGAATTTTTTTAGTAAATTATGAGCATACTTTTGTTGTGAAATGAAAATTTCTTCTTCATTTTGATTAACTTCAATTCCGAGAAAGTAGTGGATGAGACCCATATCACTCATCTCGAATTCCTTTTTTATAGAATTCTTAAAATCGTCACACAAAAATTTATCATTTCCAGTAAAAAGTAAATCGTCAAAGTAAAGAAAAACGATGAGAAATTTGCCATACTTGTCTTCTTTGACATAGAATGCATGCTCATATGGACACCTTCAAAATTCTGTCTTTAGAAACAAAATCGTCAATACGACTGTACCAAGCTCGCGGAGCTTGCTTCAATCCATACAAGGTCTTTTTCCACTTGTACACTTTTTCTTCTTCTCCCCTTTCACATAGCTAAAGGTTGTGCAACAAATATCTCTTCCTTCAAGTATCATTTCAAAAAAGCGGATTTTACATCCATTTGATAAACTTTCCATCCATTTTGAGCAGCCAATGACAAAATCAATCGAATGGTCTCAATTCTTGTCACATAGGCAAATATTTCTTCATAATCCACACCATTGCTTGTAGCCTTTTACAACAAGTCTTGCCTTGTATTTTTCAACATTACCATCTGACTTCAACTTTATTCTGTACGCCTATTTTACTCCAAGAGCTTGTTTGTTTGTCAGAAGCTCCATCAACTTCCATGTTTCATTTCTTCTTATCGCATCAATTTCTTGATCCATTGCAATCTTCCCTTTCTCATCTTGGATGGCTTCATCAAAAGTTACAAGATCAACACTAGCAAACAATGCAAAATTAGCAAAATGATCATCATTAATTTTGTTAGTAACATTATAAATTTCTTGAATACTCCTCCTTCTCCTTGGTAAGATTTCATCATCACTTGTGGAAGATGACGTTGAAGATGAAAATGACTCCACCACTTGAATTTTTGATTGCTCTAATTCTTGAGCAACTTTATTTTCATCTATATTAACATGAAATGGACTTTTAGCTTCATCAACGTCGTCACTCCAGTTCTATGATTCATGTTCATTGAAAATCACTCTCTGCTGATAATAATTTTTCTTAACACAGGATTATACAATCGATAAGCTTTAGAGTTTTCACTATAACATACCATAATACATGTTTCAGATTTATCATCAAGCTTGCCTCTTAGCTGATTTGGAATAATATAAGAATAAGCTATACTCTTAAACACTCTCAAATGACTAACTGATGGTTTCTCACCACACCATGCTTCATAATGAGACATACCTGAAATACTCTTTGTTGGAGATTGATTTAGAATGTAAACAGTACATGCAACAACATCTCCCTAAAACTCATTTGACAGTTTTTTTGCTTTTAGCATACTTCTTGTCATTTCCATGATTGTTCTATTATTTCTTTCTGCAACTTCATTTTATTGTGGAGTCATTCGAGCTGTCATTTGATGATGAATTCCTTGCTCCTTGAAAAATTACTAAAAGCTATATATTGTTCACCACGGTCGGATCTCAAAGTTTTTATAGTGACCACTTTGATTTTCAGCAAAAGCTTTAAAGGATTTAAAACATACAAGTGCTTCACTCTTTTCTTTCAAAAAATAAATCCACAACTTTCTACTGAAATCATTGATGAAGGTTATGAAATATCGATTACCTCCATTTGTTGTTGTTCGCATAGGACCACATAAATTTATATGCATTAACTCGAGAGGTTTAGAGGCTCTCCAAGCTTTCTCAGTTGGAAATGAATCTCGATGATGTTTTGCAAGAATACACTCTTCACAAATATCTGTCTCATGGTTGATATTTTGTATGCCTATCACCATATGATTTTTACATAAATAAGATAGTGATCTGAAGTTTAAGTGACCATATCAAAAATGCCAAAGCCAGGATGGATCCTTTAATATGCTACTGAAGCAAGATATTTGACCATATGTAAAGTTAAGAGGAAACATCTTATTAGCATTCATTTTTACCTTGGCAATAAGAACACCGATCTGATCTTTGATTGCACATATTTGACCTTGAAATGAAGCTTTTAAACCTCGCTGAAGCAGTTTGCCAATAATCAAAAGATTATGCTTTAGACCTGGAACATAGAACACATTTGTAACTTGTTTTTTGCCTTTCTTTGTCTTCACAAGAATATCACCTTGGCGTTTGACTTGTAGTTTGGTATTATCACCAGTCATCACTTTACTTTGGAAAGATTCATCCAAAGTAACAAATATACTTCTATTTCTTGTCATGTGGTTACTACAACCACTATCAAGATACCATGTAGGCTCTACAACATCGTCTTGAACACTACATGCAAGGAGTAGAATGCCTTCATCATTTTTCTTTTGTTCTTTATACATATTCATGGTGGTATTTCCATCTCAATTTTTTACTGTCCAGCAATTTTCTTGGAAATGATCATACTTTCTGAAATTAAAACATTGAATGTGAGAGAAATTACCACGATCACCTCCTTGGTTTCTACCAAAGCCTCTTCCTCTTTCGCTTCCGCTTCCTCTTCCTCGAGATAAAGAATTTGCACCGCTTCTATTATCATAGTTTCTTCCACCTCCTCGTCTTCCATGACCACCACGTCTTCCACGTGAACCGCCTATGAATGAAGTTTGCATTTGAAAAGCTTCCTCAGGGTTAATATCAAATTGTTTTAATCTTAGCTTATGGGATTGAAGAGAACCCATCAAGCTATTTATAAACAACATAGATAAGTCTTTCGATTCTTCAATTGCAACACGATATGCTCAAATTTTCTTGGCATACTTCTAAGAATCTTTTCAACAACTCTTTGGTGGCCTAGTTCTTCACCATTTGATCTAAAACTATTGACAATTACAAGAATACGATTAAATTTTTTTTTCAATAGTTTCAATTTCTTTCATTTTAATGCAATCAAATTCGGATCTAAGAGCTTGTAACTTTATCATCTTTACCTTATCTTCTCCTTGATAGGTAGATTTTAGAATATCCCAAACCGCCTTTGCCGAAGCAGCTGTTGAAATTCTCTAAAAGATAAATTCATCAACAGCTTGATAAATGAAGAATAAAGTCTTCTTGTCTTTCTTACGATTTTCTCTTAACTCAACAAGTTGTTGATTTGTGAGCTCACTCTGATTCTCAACTTCAGTGTATCCTCTTTCAACAATATCCCACAATTCTTGAGTGTTATATACACTTTCATTTGAATACTCCATTGATTAAAATTCTTCCCGCTGAACCTTGGAAGTTGGGGTTGCAACATATTACCATTTGAAGTCATATCTAATCGGAGCTCTGATACCACTTGTTGGAAATGTAATAGACCCTCACAATACATATCAAGAAACAAGAGAAGAAGATTGTTCTCTTATTCACACAATTGAGAAGAAAGAAATTGAATAGTATTTCTTAAACTTGAATTCTTACTTTCTTTCTTGCATACAAATGATAAACCTTACACATATTTATACTAGTAGAAAAGTATATTAAAAGTCATCAACAATAAATATCAATACATGTGACTCTTCATATATCAATATATTTAGTGATTAACTATTTCATGTATCTCAACTATTGCTGCATATTTAATAATGCAAATTCATGTATTAAGTTCAGATTAATTTAATTTCAACAATCAGTTGCAATAGAGCAATAATGACTTGATTGTCACAATATATTGGTTAGTGAATCCAAACTAATTTAATGCACGATACTCAACTTATGTAGAAGATCAAGAGACCAATATGACTACTTTTTTAATATATTTGTAGGAAATCAACGAGTCTCAAAAGAATTACAAGTTGGTTTAATTAGGGTTTTGTTTTAATCAACATCTAGAGAGGCATAAAGTTGAAAATCACATGTTTGTTTTAATAGGACACTTTGTCCTATAGATGCTATATAAGAACTCTCACCGAGTGATAAGCTTCCTTTAAAATGATTTGTGGAATGCTTTTGTAGATATTTACTAGCTTAACTAGTACTATACTAGAAAGTACATATCGGGTTTGAAAAATTTGCAAATAAAGTAACGCCCAATTAGTCTTCGATACTCAATAGTAGTTTCATATGTTACCAAATTCTTTCCAGAGAGATCATAGACGAATGCAAAAAACTAAAATCAGAATGTAAAAGATAAATTAGTTGGTAATCCAGTTCGGTGCAACACCACCTATATGTCTATGTAACAATATACCTTTGGAAAGATATATTCACTAACATAAAGTCAAGCAGTGTACTTATTTGTAAATAAACGACAACTACAGTGACACTCAAATAGTTCAACTTGGAGAACGATCACTTAGACTCTCCATAAGTGTGAGATCCCCTCATCTTCAATAGTTGAACTTAGTCTCCCGCTAAATATAAGGATATTATTAGTGAGTGAACACTTAGGCTTCTCCTACGTGCAAGACTTCTTCTCTACTTATATCTTTCCACCTCTCTTGACTCTTCACATTATGGACTTACTTAGACTTCTCTCAAGTTAAAGAACCTCTTCTCAAGAGATCATGTCTTAGGCTCCCCTTAAGACCAATCAATCATCTTTAAAGCACGCTTCAAAAACAAATAGTCACACAACTTTAGATCAACAAGGATTTTGAATCAAACTTCAACCACCACAAACAGTCCTCATTTTGAACCAAACAATATGATCTAGGGAATCACTCAAGACCAACAATGGCAAAAATTCCACAATCTTATTGATTGACACACTAGTGTTGTTTGACATACACATATGACAATAGCTTGAATATTCTTCAAAACGGTCAACCCTAAATTCAAAGTTCTTAAATCATCATATATATTTTGTAGCGTTGAGAATATATTAAAGGAAATAATAAATCAACCTTTTTAGGAGAAATATGGTTCATCACGAAATCTGGAAAATTAATTATGTTGTCAAATTAGGAAAGAATATTTTGCAGACTTTTCTATCTGTAATGTAACTGTGTTCTTGATAATGTCATAACTTGTTGTATGACATGTTGCAAATGACAAGAAGGCACACTAACAAATATTCATCACGCTCATCAACATTAAAGTGACTCATCTCAAGGCAGAATTAGCATGACACATAACATGTTACATAAGCCAATCAAACTTCAATAACAAATACCTTAATAATCTCCCCCTTTGGTTATTATTTAAGGCAACACAAACTATCTCCTCCTTTGGTTATTTTTTAAGGCAACACAAACTATATATATAACAAGACACACTGAGTTTAGTACAAACCAAATAAGACTAGATCATCCACAACAAAACCAGAGAAGATTAAGAACGAAAGTACTAGTGTGTTGAATGTTGAACCAAACTCATTCTACCCCTTTTGTTTGACTTACAAAATAGTCAACAACTAATAATCCCCCTTATAAAGCAACAAAGCAATCAACAAATAATCATAACAATTAGAATGCTCTAAATAATCTATCCCCACAACATGTATATAAATTGAGCCATTAGATCGAGTATGAATCAGCTTACGAAAGCCTGATACTTTCAACATTTTGCTCTAACAAAGATAACTTATTTTCACAATTAGCAGACATGCACCCTCATATTACATCAATTTTGTATCGAATAAGAACAATTAAGGATCATGATTAAGAGATACAAAAAAGCATGACGAAAGTTCCAAAATGAGGATAAATATGAGGAGCTCCACTCAAAGACATCAATATCATCATAAAGCAAAATAATCATACTAATGAAATCAATAACAAACTCTCCTGTAGTGGGATGATGGTCTAACACAAATACGACATCTTCACTCTCTGGTAGTTGAGTTATCACAAACAAGAGGATGACAAAATAGTGATCCCTTGTATAAACTCTTTTGAAATTAAAAGATTTACAATGAACTTATGATCCAACTATGGGTAGCAGGGGTCAACACTTAAGAAAACTCTGATCAGGCCAACTTTAGCAATTAATTCAACAATCTCTTTAATGTCTTCAAACAAGTGTTCAACATATGAAGCAACATTTTCTTTTATCTATTAGGAGTCATGTATATTTTCAGATACAAACATTTGATAGATCGCAAAACTTTTTGTACCCACTAAGAACTTCCCAAACAAAGCACTATCTCAAAAATTCTTTTCAATAACATCATACTTGGGAGAACAAACTTTAAAAACACCATAAGTAGGGCTAGGAAAAATATAATAACATACACATGAACCACAACAAACAAATTAGGCAAACATTTAATCAAGTCACAACAAACATCTTTTTTAGGTGAATCATATTTCATTTAAATCATATTTAATCAATATTTTATTTAAATCATATTTAAATGAATATCTCTCATATAACCTATAGTTTTAATTTAATTAAATTAATTAAATCAAATTAAACCAAACTATTAATTAAATTTTTAACTAATTAATTGCTAAATTAAATATCTTATACTAAATTTAATCGAAATATGAATCATGTTCAAATATAAATTTCTCTTAATTATGACCTATAATTTTAATATTTATCATAAACATATTAAATTTTAATCTATAGTTTTAATATGAATATAATTCACATTAAATTAATATTTGAACTAATTTCAATATTTTATATCTCATAAATTAATTTTGAATTATATTCAAAATTAAATTCATATAATAAAGTTTAATTAAAATATAAACTTTATATTATAATGTATCACCACACATTATATTAATTCTCAAAGTAAATTTGAATATTTCAAATTACAACCAATATTAATTAATCTTATTACCCTTTACGAGCTAGGAAGGGGACCTAATGGACCTACAAATAAGAAGTTATAATGATATGAGATTGATTGGCTAAACTCATTACCCACATTAATCAATATTTGTTAACTGTGTGTACATTCCATTAAAGACTCCTAGCTGAACTCTTCTCACTGTAGATATATTTCTATGTCCATGGATATAGACCAATAAAAATAAGTTAGTTCTTCACAAATGTTTGTAACACCAGTTAGGTCAAATTATCATTTTACGAATCAATGCTCCTCTAATGAACAACCTGTTTATGGTCCAACCACTCAACAGAAACCCCGCTCGTGCCATAGAGAGGGTAAGGTCATTTGTTCAAGTCCCGAAGGCACCATTTAAAGGAAAACTCATCTACTTACCCTAAAGTCGGGAAGGAGTGAATTTCATCTTGTGTGATTATATTTCATTAGTTGACAATCTGGCTACTCTCACCCTATAAACCAAAGGACAATCTTTCGTGAACATGAGTTCATAATACACTCAGGATTAAAACTAAGTTAAGTAAGTCATCCTAACGAAATAGAAACCCAACTAGTTAACGAAGTTACATTTAGTGGTTATTATTTTGTGGTCCATTCTTATTCAAACTCATTGCATAGGGATACTCTCCCTTGTATGTCACCTACACGAACATGTTGAATCATTGCGTTTGTATCAAATACAAAGTGAGTCATATCTATAGTATTACCAAAATAAGGTATCCATCCTTATCTCTATACTATAGATCCTTTAATCTGTATCTCGAACATTGATCCCTGTACATCTTTACATACTGTTCAAGACTCATAAAACAACTTAGAATGTTAATTTATTCGATTTAGGTTATTAAGACAAAACTAATAATATTATCAATAAAACTTATTAAAATTATAATAATAACACTTTATTAATAATGATAACGATCAATGAATTATATTTACTATCTATGAGTTTTAGAACATAAAACCTAATAGAAGAAACATTAACATAAGGAGCACGAGGAGTGTCTTCAAACATCGTGGTTGAAGGAGACACACCAAGATTGGGAACAGACATAAAGAGACCGACAGTAGGGCATCGAGGATGACGTAGTAACTCTGACAAAGGAATATGGTCATCATCATTAGAATTAATATTGACCATTTCAATAAACACAGTTTCTAAAGTAGAATCCCTAGCAGAACTTATTTGAGAAGACTGAGACGAGCTAACATGTTTAGTGGGTAAAGCAAACTGGGAACCACAAGAAATATTCACACATTTAACAAGCTTGGAACCATAAGAGAGATGAGTATTAGACACAAACCGAACAGATGAACCACCAAACTCATCATGTAAGGACTCAAAAATCATAGAAGATTTAGACTTGAAACTGTGTGGAGGAGATTCACGAATATCTCGTAAACGACATAGACACTTTAATGGACTTCAAACATGGACCATCTTGGTTCTTTTAGAATGTGAAGAAACACAAGTATGAGAACAAAAGGAAACTGAAGGCATGGAAGGAGAAGAGACAGTGTAAGCGAAGCGATAATGGGCTTTGTGAGTAGACACCATCATAACAACTAAAGAGGCTAAATAATCTTCGAGGATTAAAATACGAAGCAAATGACAAGACTGGTAACCAGTGCAGAGTATCATAACTCAAGGAAGAAGAAAAAATGAAAGTAAATATAAGGGAAACAAAATAGAATTAAAATATTTTCCTTATGGGTCGGTAACAAAAAATAAGCCTAAACATAAATATTAATGCCATAGTAGAGCCTAAGAAAATACAAAAAAAAAAAATGTAATTGCTATGCACTGAATTTACACACATCAAGCCCAACTCATGGATGGTCAAAGGCCTTAGCCTTCAAAGGATTAGTGAGTATAAAAGCCAGTTGAACACAATTGCAAACATGCTCAAGAGTAATCACTTCAGTCTCAACCAATTCACATATAAAATGATGTCGAATGTAAATATGTTTAGTTCGACCATGCTGCACAGGATTCTTACATATGTTGATGGCACTCATGTTATCACAATAAAGAACCATAGAGTCTTGATTAATGCCATACTCAAACAACGTTTGCTTTATCCATAAAGGCTAAGCACAACTACTTCCTACTGCGACATACTCTACTTCAATTGTTGATAGAGAGGCACATTTTGTTTCTTACTAAACCAAGCAATGAGATTAGTTCCATGAAAGAAACATCCACCAAAGGTATTCTTACAATCTTTAGAACATCTAGCCCAATCTGCGTCACAATAACCCACTAACACTAAGGTAGTGTCAAAAGAATCACAACCCATACCCTACGGTACCCAAGACATACTTTCATATTCCCTTAGCATAATAAAGATGAGATGCATAATGATTAACCTGGTACCGAGCACAGATACCAACAGTAAATGCTATATCAGATCTACTAGTTGTTAAGTATAAAAGACTACCAATAATACTCAGATATAGACTTCCATCAACTTTGTCCCCCAAATCATCCTTTGAAATCTTGAGATGAGAAGTGATAACTTGTAGAAATACAAGTAATTATGGTCTTTTAGGTAAAACAATAGCGTTAAAATGTGAGATATGTGATCAAAACGTGTAGTTTTTTATGCAAAATTGTAATATAAAAAGAATGCACTTTATATAAGCCTTCACATCTGATTAACTATGCTTTTAATTATTTTCAACGTAGGATGACAAAAAAAATGAACCGAGAATCATACATGAACTCAGTCATGAACAAGAAGCCTAGCAATTCACGCATCGTAAGGTGAGATGTCACCACATCACTACGCGAGATGATTCGCTAGAAGACAAGAGTGGTAGTTGAGAATGATGTGACAAGAAACAATTACTTTCTACGTTGACATTTGTAGGCAAAGACAATTTTGCAACATAGGCAAGGACGGATGCATGTGCAACATAAGCATTTATTTTTCCACCAAAGTATGTCGATAAAAGAAGCCTAACTCCACCATGAAATAAAGAAAGGAGGTCATCCCTTAAGGATGTCGGTGAATGATCAGTTTTAAAGTCCTTTACCATTTGTAGTAGTTTCTCTTCCTCCATCCTTTCTTCGATCAGCATCTGAGTGAAAGCTCATAGAGAGATTAGGAGAGACATACTTCTTTCCTCCAAGGCTTTCAACTTATTTAGGACTCATTAGATTCATATGAAAATGTTCAAGGACACGATTTGTAGTAAACTACCCAACAGACTTGTGAGATGTTTTAACTTGTTCTCCAGTAGGAGATTCCTCACAAAAAAAATTTTGAAGCATTCGTCAATAAAGGAATTCCTAATACCACTTTTGCCTTAATATTCTTGCATAAGGTAGAAATACCTTATATGACCAAGACGTTTGTGCCATAACTCAGCTTCATCAGACTTATATAAATTACGGATATAATTCTTTAATCAGTGTTCCAATGATAACAATTATCAGATAATCAAGTGCCATTCATTACAACTCGTTTGATTTAGAACTTTACATTTTTTCTTAGAGAAACTGATAGAGAATCCTTGATCACAAAGTTGATTGATACTAATCAAATTTCCCGACAAACCCTTTACAAGCCAAACAGAATGAAGGACGGGTAATCCAAGTCTAATTATGCTTATTTTTTCTATGAATTTGACGACCTTTACCCCATCACCAAATGTCACATGACCAGCATTGCATTCCTTTAATTAAAAGAAGAACAAGGAGTTGTCAGTCATGTGTTTAGAATACCAACAATCAAAATACCAATCATCTAAGTTAGTTGCATGAACCGAGGTATAAAAGCCATATTACATAAGTTATGCTTCTTTTCGCTCTTCACTCTCCACTCTGTTTTAGTAGGGAGACTTGACTTACTGAGCAAGACTTTTCTACTACTTTTATCGAATATATCCATGAAGCTCATAACAAAATGGTCGAATATAACCAACTTTTTCACAAAAATGATATATCCATATTTTTTTAAGAACTTTGTCTAAGCCCATGTTAACTACTTCTATCATGCATAACTCAGCAGATTATTCACATTTACTCTTGCTATAAGAGTTTCTAACAAACACGATTAAGAAAACTCCAGCCCTAGAGCCCTTTTTCAAAAAAACTAAGACCTTTTTTATCTGCTTTAATCTTCCCTTCATTCAGAAGATTGTTTAAACATTGAGTTCAAAAGGTGAGTAATTTAGACAAAGATTCAAATTCACTATGAACATCCCTCAACTCCATTTTCAGAGTGGAAACCATAGTTATCAGTCGGTGATTATCTTCCATAAGATCTTGTATTTTCTCCTTCTGTAGTTTCAAAATTTTCTGATCTTCTTCACACTTCATCAACAAGTCATCATAACTAGACTGACTAAAGCTAGTTTTTTTATCATCTTCGTCAATTAATTTTAGATCAGATATACTCCCAGAGACTTCTGATTACTTTTCCGTTGTACAACTTATAAGTGCTCCACCATATTCTTCTTGATCACTATCGAATGAGGATTCCTCATTGGACAAAGTAACAACAAAGCTCTTCTCACACCCTCTCTCGAACTACCTGCTAGCTTAGCCCGAAAGACGACATGAAGCTGACTGGCATCACTCTCCTTTAACGATACCTATCGACTTTGTTGAACTCTTCAGCTTGATAAACATGCTAATCTTGTATATAAGCTATTTTACATGCAACACCTCACAACGGAACCTAGACCAATCATAAACATACATGAAATAAAGCTCTGAAATAATTGAGCAAGTAAACTTGATGGAGACACCATAATAAAAAACATAACCAACAAAGATTTACACAACTGCAATACCTATAGCTTACACAAACTATAGAGTATCTATATCTTACAACGACATATACAAAATAACAAAACAGGCTCTATGTACAACTCCAACCACGTATTGGCAATCGATATGGGAGTTTCAGTAGACTAAGGCAATTTATCAGACACTAAGAGCTCGATATATACCTGGAAAGTGGGAACAAACATTTTGGAAGGGTAAGCTATAAAACTTATTGAGTAACTTAGTTTAAAACTTTAAATCTATAGATGAGAGCACGCGAAAGCCTTACACATATAAATCTGTTTAATCAAACCATAAATATAAACGTATAATAATAATAATAACAGCTTTATCAAATACTCAGCATGTATGTCACTCAAATCTAGCAATGCATATCAAGTATATCAAAACATTTTAACTAACATGACAAATCAATGTTGTGTAGGGCACACCCAGTACAACCAACGTTTACTAGCTCTACGATGTAGTAGGACCTGTTCAGCACTTTCATCATCTTTGTCGTAGTGGGACCCACCGAGCACTCACGATAGCATCGTTGTTACGGAGTACACTCAACGTCAACAACAAAATCTAACTTGTATGCACAAGGTACCATATAATCTCAGGCTCAATATCTCAGTCATGTAGTTAACAAAAATCTCAGGATGTCATATGAAAACATTAAAACATGTCTATTACTTTATCTTTCGTAAAACTCATGCTTACTCAGATGAAAACTTATGCTTGAAACAATTCATAGAAATCATTAGTTATTCATAAAATCATATTCAAACAATAATTCATAAATAATAGTTTAGAAATTAGTTTAGAAATCCATTTTTCACTCACATCATTAGGCTAGTTGCCTGGTGTGTAGACTCGGCTTATTTCCTCTTGGTCTATCAAACAAACCAAAACCGAGCGTCAAAACTTTATATAGTCTTGTATCTTTATACTAACGTAAGATGACGCACAAAACATGACATTTAACAATTCCAAACTTAGACATAAAAGAATATTTCACCTATTTCCTCAAAATTTTCCAAATTCAACAACTTAACTTCAAACATTCATAACTTTCTCAATAATTCACCAAAATTAATGTACTTTATATCAAATTCTTCATTATGAACTTCTCTACAACTTATTTGAAGTAATGAAAATAAGATTCTCAACAGATTACTATAGAAATGGCCCAAAATAGTGAGAGTAAAAAATCTAGTCTTCTGTTATCCCTTGACTTGCTATTTAAAACAACATTCTCAATAGATTGCTACAGAAATGCCTCATGATTTCTTCATAACAGTTGTAGAAAATTTCATAAGCTTTTCAACCATACTTAATAGTGCTTCTAACTTCCTCTGCACAATTTGAAAAACTTGAAAAACCAAAGGTTTCACGAATTCACACACCAAACTTATGACCTGAATGCCTCTTCGAAAAACACCAACCTAACATAAGAATTTACTCATGCTTCCTTCTCAAAACTGATTAGAAATCGAATAAAATTTCCAACAAAACAAACCTTACCTTTTAATTCCCCTTGAGCAGTGCAAACTAACTCATAAACTAAAGTACGTGTGTGTGAATTCAATTTTTCCAGAAAATTACTTGAGCTTGTTGTTTTCTATCTTCTTCAACTTTCAAATTGTAGATTTTTTGCTTCCAATCTTCTCAAATCACAAAGTGATGAGAAATGGGAGAAGAAAGACTTGGCAGTGGAGAAGAAAATTGAGAACCAAATCACACCTTCAATGAACCTCTTTCCTTTCCAATTTATTTTCTTTAAACCTATTTTAAATAACAAATATATGTATATATATATATATAAGAAATATATAATATTATTTCCCTTTACTTTTTTCTTTCTTTTCTTTTTCTTTCTCTTTTTCTTTTTTAATTTTTTAAAATCCAAAATGATTAACAAAAAGCATTATCATTTTCTTCAACTTAAATCTCACTTCCTATATTATATGACAATAGCAAAGAATCCAAAGAGAATCTTGGGTTTACAACTCTTTCTTTTTCTCTTTACAAAGGTAGGACATTCTGCTTGGTAATACCGAATAAACTGTGACATTCGTGACTTCTGAAACTTCTATCATTCTGTAAGATGTTGAATTCTAATCACTTTTATCAATATCTCTACGCTTATGAGTTGCATAAGAACTAGAAGAACTTGATCCTGAGTTTCTAAAATTATTGAACTCTCTGTTAGATTGATTTCTGTAATTACCAAAACTTTTGTGAAACTGGTTTCTAAGCTTCGAAATTTGCTTAGTTATTAAGGCTATCGACATGTCTAAATTATCATCATAAGTATGTTCCTTGCTCAATTGAAGAGGGTCCTCATTAACAGCCCAGAGAGCAATACTTTTCTTCTTAGGTTCTCCATCTCTTTAAGATTCAACTCAAACGTTCTCAGTGATCCAAACAACTTACTAATTTCATGGAGGTAATATCATTTGCTTCCTCAATAGCAGTAACTTTCATACTGAATCGAGGAGGAAGAGATATCAAGACTTTACGAAATCTGAAATATTTTTCCTAGGACAAATGATTCATTAGCAATGTCAAGAACATGCACATTAAAGTCAGTTATGGACTCATCTTCTGATACCTTGAGCGCTTCGAATTTTAACGTCAAGAGCTACAACCGTGACATTTTCACTTTATAAGTATCATAAGCTACTTCCAAAATACTCCAAGCCTTCTTTGTAGATGTACAAGTTTTGATCAGTTTGAACATGTTTTGATCCACTCCATCAAAAATAGCATTCAACACATAAGAGTGTTTTCCAGAGATGCTTCATCTTCTAGACCAGGAGATTTCTAGCTTCAAAGAAACTTTACCAGAAGCATTAATTATAGTAGGATGTTTCCATCCAATAACAACAACCTTCCAAGTTTTGATATCAATTGATTTCAAAAAGGCAATCATTCTAGCTTTCCAGTAAGCATAGCTAAAACCATCAAGAATAAAAGGTCTTGTAGTAGAGCTTCCTTCACAAATAGGTTCCATAAGACACACAGATTATGTAACCTGCTCTCGTACCAAATGAGAAAAATAAAACAGTCAATACGAAGCTTCAAGCACACAATTCAGTTAATAACTGAGGAAACAACTGAAAGAACAATAAGAAGAAATAACATATGGAACACCAGACATTGTTAACTCAATTCAATGATATAGCATCTATATTGAGGGGTCATTGACCCACAATAAGAGATTATGTATTGCCTTGTGATATAATTCTTGATTACATATTTATGACTGTCAGTACAGAAATCTCAACATATGTTCAACATTCTGTATTTACTCACACATTCTTACAGACCAATGAAATAATAAAAACATTCACTAGTGCTTTTCATAGACACAACAAAGGAAAACCTCCCCCTTAATCAAATATCACTTTCAGCAATCAATCAAGCAACCCTTGATCTTTTACAATCTCGAAACTTATTTCTAATTCTTGATCATAAAATCTTTTTCATAAAACATGTGACTCACCACAGAGTTCGTTGTCATATTTTTTTCTCTTCAGAAAACAATCTGTTAAATTTGTCACCAAACTAGGAAGAAAAACCATGCCAGAAACCAAACAAAACTGCAAACTTAGGAGCAAATCACAACAACCAATTAAATCTCAACAACACAACCAGATAAATAATATTTACCTAAAATAAAATAAAATGATTAAATAAAAGAAAGTCGAACCACCCACTCAACAAAGTCAAATTGCAAGATTGGAACAATAAAAACGTAGTACATTCTAAAACATGCAACATCTAACTCAACATGTAGACAAATTAGTTTATCGAGTCTGATATAAACATGTAAAATTCAGAGAAAATGTCACACCCCTCCTAGACCACCTACTCTCGGCTTGAGAGACAACGTGAAGTCAATAGATATCGTTCTCCTCTCAACAGTACCCGTTGACCCTACAAATAAGGTATAAGCTATTTTTTCAAAGTAGTTTACGATTAAGTGGGCAAATTAAGAAGAACCTCCAAATAACTCAAACTAGTAAGTTGGTTTGTTTAATTTGATATTACCCTGCATTCAATCATCTCTTTGACATTGTAAAAAACAATGAGTTAGGACATGAGTATTTCGATACAACATTTTTAATCTTAAAAAGACAAAGATACAACATGATGTAAGATTCTATTTAAGGGAAAAGTAGTGAGAATTATTGCAACATGTAAATTAGGGTGTGAGAATAATTGTTATACTTTTCCATCTTTTAAAAGGAGACATGTTATTATTATAATTATTATTGACAATATACATATATTATGATATGGAACAACGAATCCCAAATTAATAATACATACAAAATTTTAGTTGAACTATATGACATCAAAAACAGTAATTTCCAAAAATGTTCAATCAGCTTACTAAACCACCCAAAAGTACAATAGGCTGCCCACCACTACTCTACAATTTGGGGAATTTTAATCCTTATCTATATATTAAAGAATATAATTAAAAATGTTTGAAGCACATTATCATCGTTTTTAATATTGTTCGTGAGAAAAGGTACCTTCATGCTTATTTTGTTTTATTTAGTAGAAAATATTATGAAAAGATTTAAGATAATGTAAGAAAACATGGTATACTTTATGGAATGGGTTTAGTAGTTGTTTAATAATTAGAATCCACTGTGATACAAAGAATAAGAAGGTCAACTATTGGGCCTCATCATTTGGCCCATTTCAAATATCTTTTTTAGAATATAAAATTTTGTTATATTTTTTTTTTTTTTGTAAACATTTTGATTTATTATTTTATATTTAAAAATATTTCTTTTAACACATTTATTATTACTAATGGCTTTTTCTTGTTTCTTTTTTTAACTTGCTTATACATAGGAAATAAGTCTAATTTTTTTGTGATTTTTGACTATAATAGTAAATTATTGTATCTTTTTTATTTTTCTCAAACAATATCTCGATATGTTCTTGTAATTACTTAATTCACATTTACTTTCTTGTAGAGTGCAATAGTAACATGAGACCATGAAATTCAACTAATCTACATTTACACATGCAACGTAGTTGTGAGATAATGTTAAGGCTTATTAACAGGTATTTTTTAGGAATTAATATTTATTATAACATACTATTGCAACTCACTTCTTAATTTTCTTTATTGTTTTCGTGGACATCCATCAACTTAGTTAGCTATTGACGACTTCCGCCATCATGTCACTCACGTCCTTTTTTCACACATGTGTTTATATGCTGCCGTTTTTGCTTTAGACACTGTTTTTAACGGTAACGTTTTGTGATTGATAGTTTTTAAGGTTGGCCTTCAACATCCATTGGATAGGCCTAGTCACATGGATTAATGAAGAAGATGATCTTCTTCAACTAGTTTGGTGCCAAAATCTTAATGTGTTATCTAGCAAACTTCAAGCACCATATATTTTGAAGTTGTCCCTTTGCATTCTCATTATTTATACTCAATTTGGTTGTTTTGTAGGATAGTTCGGTCATTTACTTCTATTTAAATTTGTTTTGATATTTTTTACAATTTTGAAACTTTTTATTGTCATATGTGGAAATGAAACTTCAAAATTTTGTTATTTATCTCATCACCCCTTTTAATTTTATATTAACCAGTCCTTCAACCTAATTGCCTTTCTCAATCTTTAAAATGAAAGTAGCAAAACTAAAATAATTGGTAATAAAATATCAGGAGAAAAGAAAATTCAAGAAATTTGCATTTAAAATAGAGAGAGAAATCACAATAGGTGACAATTTTAAAATGGGAATTTGCAAGCATGTCTTTCATATTTCAGATTTTATAAATATGCCAAAATAAAAAAAAAAGTTTTTGAATTCAAGAACTTTATTGACTTTTTATTAAAAGATTGCCCCAGCTGGTAGCCAAAAATTAACCTTTTTGGTTATTTTTTTTTTTATATTTGTGGTGACAATGGCTGGTGGCACCAATGGAATGGAATAATAATATTGAATTAAATCTAACCCTTCTCTGCCCAAGTATGCTATCAACTGGCCTTTAATTGTTTCCTTCAATTATTATGATTTCCTTCATCTTGTTTTCCATGCGACAAAATACATTTTGTAACTTAACTTAACTGAACAGCATCTGAATCAAAGAAGAAACCCTTTGATATATACCTATCTTCCACCTCTTCCTCCCTCCTTTAATTTCCATATCTCCTTTTCAATGAATGTCTTGGTCCCCGTGAAAATTTTCTAGTGACTAAAGTATCACTACTACAAATTTGGGTTTTTACGACCCAAATTTTGTGTCATAAAGACTTTAAACGACACAATTTTTACTTCATTGAAGTTACTGTCAAAAAATGCTATTCAACGACACTTTGGATAACATATCATTAAATATGCTTAGATGACACCAAAATTGTGTCATTAATACATTTACCTTGACGTAATAAATATGTCTTCATTATCTATAACTCGACACCAATATATTGTCATCAATACCCTTACATTGATGCAAATCATGTGTCACCATTATCTATACCTTGACACTAATATATTGTCATTAATACTCTTACATTGACGTTTTAAATATGTCAACGTTATTTATTACTTGACACAAATATATTGTCATTAATAATCTTATATCGAAGCTTTAAATGTGTCACTGTTATCTATACCTTGACACGAATATGTTGTCATTAATACCCTTACATTGACACTTGAAATGTGTCACTGTAATCTATCAATCGACACAAATATATTGTCATTAATACCGTTACATTGACAATTTATATGTGTCACTTTTATTTATCACTCAACATGAATATACTGTCATTAATACTCTTATAACGACGCTTTAAGTGTGTCACCTTTCAATATAACTTGACACTAATATATTGTCGTTGTAAATGTTTTGTTACACAAAATTGTTGTCAAGAAATGTGCTTTGATGACACTGTTTCTGTTTAATAAAGGTTTATATGTCAACACATGTTTGGTGTCGTTATTCTTCATTTTCGCAACACATATTTTTCTGTCATATATTTCTTCTTTAAAAAAAATTAAATACTAAATTTTAAAATTACCCACGTATGTTTGGAAAAATATTTATATTGATAATAAAAAAAATATAAATTACATTGTCGGTAAAGGTTTTACAATAATCCAAAAGATAAATTAATTGTAATATTACATACATGTGTGACCTAATCTAATCAAACTGACGCATAAATGAGAACTTGATCGATACCATGGTCCATGAATTTTTCAACTGCCTGCAAATTTAAAGAAAATTAACCTTAACTAACATTCATTACGAAAAATGTATAAGCATAAGCATAAACATTAAGTACATATCAAACAAAAATCACCTTCTTAATAAGCAGACTAATAAACTTTTCAAAATAAGTGCCCAAAGTTCATACAACCAAGCGCAAAAGATATAAAAAAAAAAAAAGAACACCGACTACATAAGCTAAGCATAGTATGTAAATGTTGTAAATGTAAGTTTCAATTCAATCTTTATAGACCAAGCAATGTTATAGTTTGCATCAAGGTGAAAGTTAGCATAAACTTACCCTTAGCCTCTCCTCCCCGCCCCGCCCCTCAAAAGCTATTACAAAACAACATGATTCCTATAATATATGTTTAAGCAGATCGAACAAAATAGTTTTTCAATGACTACCATAAATGCAGGATAGTCAACGCAACAAAGTATCAAGTTCATAAGTTCATATCAACACGATTCCTAAAACATATGTCTAAGTGGATCGCACAAAATAGCTTTTCAATGGCTACCACTACAGGATAGTCAAAGTAACATTCTCAAGTACATGTTAACATGATTCCTAAAACACACTACTACAAAAATAGATTCTCTTGATGGTTTTAAACTGTCAAGAATCATTATTCTTGACGACTTTAAAACCGTCATTGAAGCCAGTGTTAAAACTGTCAAAGTTCTTGACAGTTGGTAAAATCGTCAAGAATAGTGAACGTTGACAGTTTTAAACCGTCAAGTATATAAATTTTTATGACAGTTTAAAACTATCAAGAGTACAAATGTTCATGATAGTTTAGAATCGTTAATAATATGACAAAAACCAACAAGAATATGAATATTTATGACATTTGATAACCGTCAAGAGTATGTTTTTTCATGACATTTAATAACCGTCAAGTAAGTGATTATTTATGACATTTAAAAACCGTCAAGAATGCAATTGTTTATGACATTTTAAAACCATCAAGCATTTTTCTATTTTTTTTAATTGTAATTCGATTATATTTTTTTTCCTGTATTATGCTTCCATTTATCCTGTATAGTGGTCTAACAATTGTTCTATAAATACATATAAACGACAATATTCATCAAATATAAAACCTTTCACCATATCATTTCCAAAACTTTGCAAATATTCCTATTATTTACAAAACCAATATACAATTTTTATCAGAGTTTCAGAATGGCTACAACAACAAAGTCCAACCAAGAAGCTAAATCCTTCAAAAAAACCAAAAGGGGGCAGAGAAAAAAAAATTAAGAAGGGCAAGCCAGAGAGCAAAAGATAAAACCAAATATATAAACGAAGTAAATCAAAAGAGTTAAAGGGAGTTAGTCCAAACGTACTGATCCAGACCAATTCCACAGCAGGAGAAGGGGCGAAAGGCCATGAAAACAGAGGCAAATCAGAGGGAAGTTAGTGTGTAGAAAAACAAATTATATCCAATGTTAAAAAAATTATATTTGTGATATAAAAACATAAGAACACACTCGGTGCTCCCCACATGATCTATTTAATTATGCTATAAGATACTAAGTTTGTTTCAGTAAATCTACCCTCTGTAAAATATAGCTACAAGAACATGTTTTTTTTTAAAAAAAAAAGCAAAATTTTCCAAGAACATGTTAAGAGCATTCCCTAAAAAAATTTGCTCATGATTTCTTTCAACAAATAATTGGTTATTATTATTATTATTATTTAACCAACAACAAAAGTTAAATATCCATAACCATAAACAACAAAAAGTTATCAAAGAATTTCTTGTTGTCTGTGTTTTATTTATTTATTTACTTATTTATTATTATTTGTTATAAGGATGCCCTTTTATTTGTTGTGGGGAAGACTTCAAATTTGGAAATTTAGTACTATTAGAATCTGACTTGAGAATATAAATCTTGGGATGTTCTAGTAATCTAAACAGATTTATTCTCTTAAATATTTGTTAAGAAATTGTATATTTTAGGAGTTTAAATATTTTGTAGGTACTTATATTCAACCTGAAAGAAACCCATTCCATCGCCGAAACATTATGAAACCAAGGCCTTGTATAGTCATCAATAAGACCAAGGTTAGTTTTGAGAAATCTATCTTCCTAATTGAAAGCGCGAATAGTTGCTGCTCCTACCAGGAATTCTGCAAAGTGGTGGAGGATTGGAGTACGTTGTATCCGATAAACGAGCAAGTTCTCGTGCTGTAGATGTGTAATATTGCTGGCATGATAAGATCTTAAATTATAAGTCCTATACTCAAAGACATTATGAAAATGTAAATATAAAAATTTATAGGGGTTTTGTTACTCACTTGGAACCAGATGCAAGCTGCAGTAATAGGAATAAAAGTAGCAAACACTTCCCATGCTACCTGAGACATGAGTACAATGGTGCCTGTATCTGAATTATTGCAAGTGCACACCAAACCAACCTTTTACTGATGATTATTAAGATATTCATCAAACATGTGGGGTTTGTTTTTGATGTTATTTTCTTTGGTTTGTTGCTTCAATAGAAAGTGAAGCTTCCAGCAATTTTTCATAACTACCCTCCGCCTTTTTATAAAAATTCTTGACGATTTTTCTTTTAAATCACCTCTTTCTTTACGTTTTTTCAAAAATCATCAAGAAATTAAAAATACAACCGTCAAGAAAGACTCTTTTCTAGTAATGACAAAATAGTTAAGTTACGTTACAAAACATAAAGCACGCTTACCTCTTTCTTTTACTAAATCCCCACCCCCACATCTTGATTACCCTCCACAAAGGCTTCTTCTTTCTTGCAAGTTCGGAAGCCCTAATAATGAATAGCAAACTATGTAAGTTATACAATTATTATTTCATATTCAACATATTAACTCATTATTTGGTTCCTAACGGAGTTGATGATAAATTAGGTTAACATCATTCTCAAAAGTTATTCCAAGAACAAAAGTTGCAACCAATGTTATGAGAAAACAACAATGTAACAAATAACAAACACTCTAAAAATTTACATCAGAAGGTAACTCCAAAAATCCAAATAATATATAAAATGCAGTTGCAAAATAAGTAAGTTTCAAAACTTTCTTACCATGAGAATTGAGAGAAGTGTTGCTATCAAAGATCTCTTGTAGTTCTTCGTCTATCAAATTCAACCTAAAAAATCGAGTAGACAATATATTAATCCAAATAATTCTTGTTTTTCTCTGGGAACCATAGCATAGAAAAACATCTTTGACATACAACACAAGCAAATCTTTAATGGCTTAAATTGAGAAGTCCTAGTTTTGTATCTTATCCTCTTATAATTTTTAATTTAGTCGATCACTATTCGTAAATGTTAACTTTAGATGATAATGAAACTTACATAGCATGATGCTTCATAGATTGGTAGAAGTTTGAAAAAGCAAAAAAAGAAAGTCATCTAAGTGAGGAAAAATGAATTTTTTTTACTAATTGGAAAATTTAATATACTAGTTGCAAGCCAAGAACCAAAAAAAATGGTAAGGAACTCACCAACTTAACTTGCACAAAAAAATTAGATTTACCCTTACTTTATATCGTAGCTTCGTGGCAAGTTAGGATGTCAGACCCAAGGGAATGGTTGCTAATAAAAATTCTTGAAACAAAAGTTTGAAAGGAAAGTAATTAGTAGAAAAACAAAAACATAAAAGAATATGTAGGGAATATCAAGAGAATTTGTAACAAGAATCAAAACAAGTTGTAAAGTGTAACACCCAAAAGTTAAGATAATTTTTGTTGGATGAATATTTAATTAATTTAGAGGCTTTGGCATGTGGTGCTGTTGAGATTGAATTAAATTAAATAAATATTGATGTTATTTTATTAATTTGTAGAGTGGAAATTTTGTTTGAGATTCGATAATTATATGTATATGTGAAAAATATATATATAATTATTATGGGAAAGGAAAAGATAATTATATTTGTTGAAATATAATTATTTAAGGAAAAAATAATTTGTATTTTAGAGAAAAGATATTTATTTAGGGAGAAAAAGGAAAAAAAATTATATTTTTGAAAATATAAGTATTTATAAAAGGATATTTATTTTCGAGAAAAATAAATATTAATTAATTATTGTGGAAGATAATTAATTATTTTGGAGAAAGATAAATAATAATTAATTATTGTGGAAGATAATTAACTATTTTAAAGAAAGATAATAGGAATAAAGATATATGTATATTTTGATATTATATATATATATATATATATATATATATATATATATATATATATCCTAAAAGAAAAGGAAAATAATAATAATAAATATTATTGTTATTATTTGGGTTTATAAATAGTTTTGGAATGCTTAAGTTGAAAAGAAAAAGAAAAAGAGAAAGGTTCCTCATCTTCTTCACAAAGATAATCTTCTGCCGCCGCCACGTTACTAGATTAAGCCGACTCAATATGCCTACCATTTTGGGGATTCGTTTGATTGGAGAGCTGGAAACACAGCTACACAAGAAGGAATTCACTCCTTCTCTATAGATAGAGAAAGTAGAGAAATTGCTCTTTTAAGGGCTGATTCCAGGGCTTGAACAATGTGGTGTCACATCCTCTCTTGGCCTGAAAGGAGTTCAATTATAGTAGGACTATAATTATTGTTCATTAGAAGAATCAGTGGTACTTAAGGAGTTAAATGTAATTATAGAGGCGAAACGGTAATTTTCGGCCTAGCTGTACTTGCGAGCAATTTGTGAAGGGTCATTGCACTGTTGATTGGTTATATCTAATGGACACAAAAATATATCTATAGTAAGAAGAATGCAATTATTAGTCTTTAATGGAACGACTAATAGTTAATAAATAGAGATTAATTTAATTAAAGAGTTTAATTATTTTATCTCATTTTATTGGAGTTTCAATCTGTAGGTTCATAAGATTCCTTGTTAGCTCGATAAGGATAAATCAGAATCAAATTTATTTTGGTTTAATTTGAATTGTTCAAATTGATTGAAAGGAATAAATTGTATATGATACAAATAATATAATGTATTTGATATATTATAATGTAAAGTTTTTATGAGAGAAGTTAATATTGAATATGATTCAAATAATAATAATAATAATATAAATAAGATTCATAAATAAATTATAGGTCAAAATTAATATGGATTCAATTCATATTAGAACTATAGATTATATGAGATATCTAAACAATTGATTATATTATATATGATATAATATAAATATATCATATGAGATATAATATAGATTAATTAAATTTATATTAATTTTATTTTTTAATTAATATTTTTAAAAATAAATAAATAGAATAACTCTCATATCAATATCGAGGGAGTTATTCTACGTGGGAAAGAGGGAGAAAGTTATCTTGATAACTTCCCCCTCCATATCAATATCAATGGTCAAGATTTGATATAAAAGATAAAGAGAGATTATTTTGAGAGCTCTCTCTTATCGATCTCTAAGGATTCCAAAAAGAAACAGAATTCTCGAAAACAAAATTCTCTCACCAAAATTACAGAAGCCCACAACTCTTTGTGATTCTTTACCTGGAGAATAACAAAAAAGACTTTGTGGTGCTCTTACTCTTGAAAGCTTGGAAGAAAGTTCTTTAAGGTTATACAGAGGTTAATTTCTTTACATCTTTTCCTCCATAAGAAGCATGCTTCAGGCTTTTTTTTTTTTCTTTGAATTTATTGGTACAAATTGAATTTCACTTGCACGACATTCATACACTTCCGCTTTTTGAATTTCATTCCTTCAACATGATATATTAATCACATGAATAAGAACATTATGATTAATATTCATGTCATGTTATGATGTTTATAATGATGTTACATGCTTTGGATTGTGGTGTACCTATTAACTTTGTCTGTCGAGCTTTTTACCCCCCCCTCCCGTATTATGATCCTATCTATGTGATCACTCGCACGACTAAGCGTGTTCTATAGGATCACTCACACGATTAGGGGTGCATATATGTTTATGGAGTGTGTACCTGCGATCACTTGCACGACTAGAGGTGTTCCCACGGGACCACTTGCATGATTTAGGAGTGTTCATACAGTCTCACTCACTCAGGTGTGGTCCATTGGACACACAACGTTATGATTATGCTTCTAACAGAAAGTTAACAGATCACCTAGCGGGATTAGTAGTGGGTCCCTTACTGAGTATATTTGTATACCAACTCTTTCTTATGTTTCATATTTCAGGCTAAGGTAGAGAACTTGAGAAGCTGGCGAGCGACAGAAAGTGATTCGTGCCATGCCATATGAAGACACAGTTAGCTTCCGTGTCTATTTATATGTTTTTCAGTATTTTAAATTTTAACCATTTTACTTAAGATTTTTTCCTATTTATTTGTTTTTATTTCTTTAAAATTGTTAGAACCCACCGGTCATGTTTTCAAATTATTTTTGTTAACTTTGATAATCTTATGTTTTTGTGAACATCTTGATATTAATTTTATAAAGATTTTAGTTATCCTCTTTTCAAGAAAGTGTCTTTTAATGTTTATCTTTTGAGTAATGATCTTAACTTAATTTAAAAGTTTGGGTCATTACATAAAGATGCAAATTTAATTCAGAAACAAAAACTAGAAAAAAAAAAAAAAAGAAGAAGAAACTCTCAAACAAATTGAAAATCCATTGCTCTCTTACCTCTTAGAAGATTACCTTTCCATTGGATCAAAATAGATTGTTGGAGTTTTTGAAAGAAAAATGGCAAAATGGAGAGGGAAGAGTAAAGAAGATTTCTAGAGTTTTTGGGAGAAAAGTGGCAAAATGGGATGGAAGAGTTCTTGGCAAAATGAAATTTAGAGAAACTTTTGGTGAAAATTTGGGTTGGATGGATGAATTTTGAAAGGAAAGTGGTTAGTAGAAAAAGGAAAACATAAAAGAATACGTAACGAATATCAAAAGAATTTGTAACAAGAATCAAAACAAGTTATTTTTTAGGTGCAAATTTAATTCATAAACAAAAAGTAGAAATAAATGAAAGAAACTCTCAAATAAATTGAATACTCTTTGTCCTCTTACCCCTGTCGCGACATGATTTGCAACATAGAGCGACAGACATCCTTGATTATTTAATCTTAATAAATAGTAGATTTGAAGTTCCCACCAACCATATTAAGGTGTGATTGGTCACAAAAAAAAACATTGGTCTACGTAAATTTAGATTTAAGGTTTGGGAGTTAGTTATGTGTAGAGAAGGTGTTAACACCCTTCAACACCCATAAAAATTGTTATCAAAATTTATCTTTTAAACTAAATTATAGAGATTCACAAAACAGAGTTTTTTATTTGGTTTTTTCTAAATGTCTCATGGTTATCAATTCACATCTAAGAAAAAAGCTAAGCATGAATTGATAATTATATGAGTGGCATGAGAGCCATTAGAAAAATAGAATTTATTTTTTTGTTTCAAAAGATATTTTTTTTATTCACCTCAAGAATACTAAAATATCGAACTTTGATATTTTGATCCCCATCATAGGCATTTAATATATGGAAAAATTCATGTATCTAAAAAATTAATAAATTCCTAAGAAAACACTACGCAGACCCATTTTAAAATACAAAATTGTTGATATATTTTTTTATAAACAATTTATTAATTAATTTTTCAAAATGAGAAATTTTATGTATTTATGGAATTTAAATCATAAAATTCATAGATGAAAATCACTTCTTTCCTGTCTCAAATTTTTATATCCATATGGCAAAAAACAAACGAGTTTTTTCATACATTTTGCAATTATGGAAATTAAAATATAAATAATAATAATAATATTATTAGGAAAACAATGTGAAATATGACAAATAATACAAGTTGAGAAATAATACAAATTGAAAATAATATACAGGTTGGGAATAAATATATTGAAAATAATATAAAATAATATATTGGAAATAGTATACAGGTTGAAAATAATACAAGTTTGGAAAATAAATACAAAGTGTAATATACAAGTTGTGAAATAAATATCAAACCTAACAAACTATTCTTGTTGGAATTTAGGTCCTAAAACTCATAGTTTATAATCATATTCTATTCAATAAAATCATTATTGAGAAATTGAATACTATAATCTTAAATCCAATAAACTAAGATCTCTCAAGGCTATTTTTGAGTAAACTTGAACTTTATGTAGAGACATAAACATGGATTAAGTTCAAGTAAATAGCCTAAATAGTCTATAGTATATGAATAAAGGTTGGACGCCTTATCCAGAGATACTATGGATGCGGTCCACTTTATAGTTAACGAGCAATGTAATCCCGAATCGTTCATATAGAGACATGAAAGTGGGGGCATCCTATGTAAAAGGTTTACATAAAACAAAACCATGAAATAGTTATTTTTATATTATAACGTCGTTTACTGTTTAAAATTGACTATCTCGATTATTGATGACCTAGGTAACTTAATCTTAATCCTGAGCTAACTGTGAACTCCTGTTCACACGAGATTATCCTTAGATCTACATAGGTGAGGGCAACTCATTAGCGTTGGCTCAATAAGCCTCCCATTTCAAGGATAAGATCGGGTGGATAGTTGAGAATATAAGGTGCAAGACGGAATTCACTCCTACCTACTTTAGGGTTAGTAGATAGATTGTTCCCTTAAGAATTGAGAACAATTCTTGAACAAAGGGGCCCCCACCCTTTCATTGGCCCGAGAGGGATTCGGTTTATAGGTTGAATCTTAAAATCAATTGTTTAATAGTGATTCAGTTGGACTTGAGGAGAAAGATGTAGTTTGGGGGTAAAATGGTACTTTTCGATCCAGCCAAGCTTACGAACAACCTGTGAAGGATTAACTTATTGATCATGGTTATATCAAATGGACAAAAATATATCTACAGTGAGGGGATTGCAACTATGAAACTTTAGTGGAATGACCTGTTAGTTAATGAATGTTGATTTGCTCCGTATAAAAGAGTTTAGTCAGTTAATCTCGGATCTTTGGAGCCCATGATCTATAGGTCCATTAGATTTCTCTGCTAGCTCATATGGAATAAACTTAGAACAGTATGGTAGAATGAGTCGAATTATTCGATTTTGGAGAGAATAGAGAAACCAACAAGAATATGTGAGATAGCTATCAGTTTTTCATATTACTAATAGAGCTTTATGCTTAAATGGAATTTAAATATTAAAAATATGAATGTGGATTCATACTCGGAAGCTCGGAAAAGATGGAAATAGTCAAAGTCGTAAAAAGTCAAAATGTTAACTTTTGACTCTGAAAA
Organism: Cucumis melo; assembly: GCF_025177605.1. Lineage (NCBI taxonomy): Eukaryota > Viridiplantae > Streptophyta > Magnoliopsida > Cucurbitales > Cucurbitaceae > Cucumis > Cucumis melo. The sequence continues at coordinate 22,001,621 of NC_066862.1, forward strand.
GTCAAACTTTGACCGACAATATATTCAAATATGATTTGAATCTTGAGAAAATAAATTCGAATTCATGCCCGAAAAGTCAAAATTAGTCAATATGGATAAAATTGCAAAAAGTCAAAATGTTGATTTTTTGGTTTGAAAAGTCAAAGTTTGACTTTACCAAATGACAATTTTAACCTTTGACCAAAGTTAGTGGAAAAATCCAACATTTTGTTGGATAAACCCACTAACTATAGTAGATTAGGTGTTAGCACATTATGAAGACATTAAGTCCACTAATGGTTAGTGAGTTATGTGTTATTGGCCCATGTGTTTGCATACACATGCAACCTTTTACGTGAATTCTCTATAAATTGGGCTCTTAAGGCTTTAAGGAAAGGGTTTGACATTTTTCTAAAACAAAATTGGACTGCTATATTTTCTAAAAAAAAAAAAATCAATCCTTTTCCATATATTTTCCATTTTTTCTCTCCCGATTTCCTTCATCCAATGGGTCCCATAACCTAGTTCTGAGTTCGGAGGATAGTAGGTTAACCCTAGTGGTGGTTCAAGCATCAATCGGAGTGTAATGACCCGACTCCTTATACTGAGCCGAAATCATTACTAAATGTAAATAACATGATTTAAGTCATAAAGTTTAGTGAAAACAAATAAAACCTCAAAATTTCATTTATAAAATCAAATCAGGGTAATGTGCAAAATATAAATAAAAAATTAAAATCTTACTCGGGCCCTATCTACTTTTAAAGAAATGAAATAGTAAATAAGGAAGAAAAATAAAACTCAAGTACTAAATGTCTAAAACGGGGTGTAAGCGGAAGCAGAAATCCCTATGGCTCGCCACGGTCACTTCTGGTCGCTCGCCAGCTTGCCTTTGCTCCTACCTCGGCCTCTACCTGAAAAACATGACATGGAGAGAGTGAGTATAAAATACTCAGTAAGGGACCCACTACTAGTCCCACTAGGTGCCTGTTAGCTTCCTATTAGAGTCCTGAAAATGGTACCCAATCTCTGGCACGTTCCCGAACACGTGCAACATGCGCTCCTATAGGAACGAAAATCTGGTATTCGGTGTCCCGGGGGAGCACATAGGACATACTGGTCTGTAGTGAACCCGGGGGAGCACTAAGACAATCGGACTGCGAGGATCCCATCGAATCACTCGAATCATATCTATATCCATGCTAGACTGACGTCCTGTCGGACTGCGCAGTCCTAAATAGGTGGTGATCCCGAAGGACACCCATGCAGGTACGACTCTAATAGGCTAAGCTAACAGGTACCCTAACCATAGCATACATATACATAACATCATCATGTAATCATATCAGTCTAATCATCCTCTCACATTTCATCATAATATCCAACATACGGTTACAACAAGTCAGTCATCACATTACCATGCCATCATATAACCACATCATCAATCACATAATGCTCTCATTAATTACATGTGTTATACAGTCTAGTCCTTAACATGCATAACTGGAGGTGTATGCGATCTCACGGTTCTAATCACAGAACTAGTAGTAGAAATCTCTTACCTGGAGATTTGTTCGACGAGTCCTAACAGCCAGAAAATGTGCTTTCCAAGCAGCGAGGTCCTTAATGTTCAATACGCCAACTTTCATGATTAACTCGCCAAATGAGCCCAGACCCAAAAATATAGTTGAGACAACTTACCCTAGGTCGAGGTTGCAACGCTTGCCCTTGCTGAAGAAATCCAACGCTCCAGGTCAATTGGTCCACGGTGTTCCTTAAAAGAAATAATTTAATTTAGTCCAAATTAAATTATTTAGGTTGAAGTTCAAGTCTCGGCTGGGTATGCAAAGAAACCCATTTGACTTACCAAAACTTACCACTGACACTTGGAGAAGGACCAAAAATTAGGTCTCTCAAAAGGCTTGGCGGCTCGGCTAGAAAAATAGGGACCGGCTCGGCTCGGTGCAGGTTCTGCGCGCGTGCGGCTCGGCTTGCGACAGAAGGGAGGCGCGGCTCGGCTTGCTGATGCACGCGGGTGCGACTCGACGGCGCGGAGCGGCTGCGGGGGTCGGGTTCCAGGTCGAAGGCTCGCGTCTCTTGTTCGGGTCGAAAACATGGATCGACTACGGCAGACGGTGCGGCTCGGGTCGCGAAGGGGTGATGCGGGTCGAGCGACGGGGCGAGGATGCGACAGCATGCCGGCGGAGGAGACGTGGCGCTTGGCAGAAGTTCGTTTGAGCGCGGGGCAGAGATGCGACGGGGCGCGGCGCACGACTTCTGGACTCGGGCGGCTGGCGGAGCGGGTCGGCTGATCTGTTCGGCTGACTTGCAAGGTCGTCCGACGCGGTGTCTGGCTGAAGGCGGCGCTCGACGACGGAGGACGGCGGCGGCGGCACTTGCTAGGGTTTTCTTTTTTTTTTCTTAAAAAATTTCTCTAGGTTTCTCTCTCCTTTTTCTTTTCCAAAAATTTTTACTTTTGGTACACGGGTCCCAAGGTTCATTTAAACACCCAAAACTCCACCTTCTCTCTCCTCCTCCAAATCTCACCAAATCCCTCCCCTTTTTCTCTCCTTTTAAAATACTTATTCTTTCTTTCTTTTCCATAATTAAATCCTCACAACTCTCCCTTAACCAACCAACCTTAATCTTAACACATAACTTCACCAATTTATTTCCAAATAAAAAATTATATCCAATAAAAAATAATTAACTCTAAACCTTAATTAATCATCAGTCAAAATAAACAAGTTCCTCAAATAAATTCGAATTCTCCATAATTACTCTTAAGACGATAAAATAAAAAAAAAACCAATCTGTTGGGGCGTTACACGGAGCTTCAAACGTAAGTTTTTCTTAAAAAAAAACTCTATATTTAATTCTATTTCGGTTTAGGATTTATTGTTAATTAATTGCAATTAGGGTAGAATATCGATCTTTCTTCAGCCTTGCTCGTTTAATCTTTAACAATTCTGTCTTACAGACGTCTAATCAATTAATTTCAAACATGCAACATATTTAATAAACAGTAAACAAAAAAATTAATAACAGCCAAATTAAACCCTAAATCTAACAAATTTAAATCAATTAGCTTAAACCTAACAAAATGGTGTAAATCTAACAAATTTGAAGCACATCGAAATCAATTGGCCTAAATCGCTAAATTTGAAGATAAATTCAATTGGTCTAAACCTAACAAAATTAAAGCAAGTAAAGCTTCGAAGCACAGTCTCAACCTAACAAAATTAAAGCACAGTAAAGCAGAGGCAGAGTAAACTCAAATGATCTAAATCTAACAAATTTGAAACACGTTGAAATCAATTGGTGCTAAATTTAAAGCAACAATACAAACAACCCAATTAGCCTAACCTAACCGGCCTAACCCTAACAAAATTAAAGTCGCCATAAAATCAATTAATGAAATTTCAAGAAAAAGAAATTTGAAAAAATACACCGTTATAATTGATCACAGTCTCAAAAGGAAATGAAAAGAGAGAAAATTAAAAAAAAAAAAGTTACCTTTAAAGACCAATTTGATAAAATAGTTTCCTTAGCTTTTATTTCAACCCTTTCAATTGATCTCAATCTAATGTACTCTCTCAAAAACAAATTCTCCTTTTTTTTATAGGGCAACAAGGGCTCGTGTTTTGAGAGTGAAGAAGATGGGAGAGTCATGAGAAGACAGAGGAAAAAAATTGTGGGACAAAATATTAGGTGAGTTAGGGAAAATAGGGAGGATACTGATGTTCATTTTTTTGTTTTTGTTTTTTTTTTAAAGAAAAAGTTAAAATTAAATTCAAATTCAACTTTCAAAATAAAAAAATAAAGTAAAATAAATAAATAAAATAAAAAAGTAAGTATAAATAAATAAAAATAAATAAATAAAGGACAAAATGATGTATCTACAACCTCTTAGAATGGAGAGAGAAGAGTTTTGGCATAATAAAATTTAGAGATAATTTTGTTGAAAGTTGGAGTTGGATTGATGAATTTTGAAAGGAAAGTGGTTAGTAGAAAAAGTAAAACATAAAAGAATATGTAGTGAATATCAAGAAAATTTGTAACAAGAATCAAAACAAGTTGGTTTTTAGATGCAAATTTAATTCATAAATAAAAAGTAGAAATAAATAAAAGAAACTCTCAAACAAATTGAATACCTATTACGCTCTTACCTCTAAAAAGAGTACCCCTCCATTGGATCAAAAAAGATTGCTGAAGTTTTTGGAAAAAAAAATTACATAATGGAAAGGGAAGATTAAAGAAGATTGCTAGAGTTTTTGAGTGAAAAATGGTAGAATGGAGAGGGAAGAGTTCTACCAAAATGAAATTTAAAGAAAATTTTGGTGAAAATTAGAGTTGGATTGATGAATTTTGAAAGGAAAATGGTTAGAAAAAAAGAAAAAATATGTAGGAGATATCAGGAGAATTTGTAACAAGAATCAAAACAATGTTGTTTTTTAGATGCAAATTTAATTCACAAACAAAAAGTAGAAATAAATGGAAGAAACTCTCAAACAAATTGAATACCTATTGCGCTCTTACTCCGAGAAGATTATCCCTTCATTGGATCGAAAAAGATTGTTGGATTTTTTGGAAGAAAAATGACAAAATGAAGAGAATTTTGGTGAAAATTAGAGTTGGATTGATGAATTGATGAGAAATTAGGGAAAAATACGTATTTATAGAAAAGAAATCAAAATAACCGTCAGAGAGTGTAAAGACTCAACCTCTTATACTAAGTTGAGGACTTTACTTCAAACGAAAAGAATTAAATTTTATTTAAAGTAAATAGAAAACAAAACAAAACTGCGAATTATCGTTAAAATCATAAATAGAATATACGAAAATAAATTAAAACAAATCCTATCTCGGGCACTACTAGTTTTAAAGGGAAAGAAAAACAAGGAAATAAATAAAATAGAATAAAATGAAAGGAAAAATATCAACTTTGAAATCTGACACATGACGTAAGCAAAAGCAAACATATCTCTATGACTCGCCACGGTCACTTCTGGTCATTCGCCAGCTTGCCTTTGCTCTTACCTCTGCCTCTACCTGAAAAATAGAAATGGAAAGAGTGAGTACAAAAAATACTCAGTAAGGGACCCACTACTAGTCCCGCTAGGTGCCTGTTAACTTTCTATTAGAGTCCTAAAAAGTGGTACCCCTGAACTGGCACATTCCCGAACACGTGTAATCTGTGATCCCGTAGGAACAAGCTGGTCTCTAGTGAACCCAAGGGAACACCTAAACGATCGGGATGTGAGTGATCCCGTCGAATCACTCAAATCATGTCTAAGTCAATGTCAATGTCAGACTGGTGGTCCCGTTGGACTACACAGTCATAAGTGTGAGTGATCCCATCGGATCTCTCAAATCATGTCTGTGTCAATGTCAATGTTAGACTGGTGATCCCGTTGGACTACCAATCGTCAAAAGAGTGGTGATCCCAAAGCACACTCACGTGGGTACGACTCTAATAGGTAAAGCTAACATGCACCCTATTCATAGCATGCACATAACACATCATCATAACATATCATGCCATAACATGTCATGCCATACATATTCTATCATATCATGTCACATCATGTCATATGATGTCATATCATCCTCAATCACAATACTGTATCATCAAAACGTAAGTGATAACATCAATTCATTATCAACTCTAACACATAGTCATTCCGCAGTCAAAATTACAATATCAGTTTCTATCTGTAACCTCAAGTTCTGTAGCTAGCCATCATCAGTACATAACCATTCATACATACGATCTCTTTAAATTAAACTCGAGGGTCTAGTAGTAGAATCTCTTACCTGGAGATTAGCTTAGTCGAAATCTACAGCAAAATAACATGCTTCCCAAGCAACAAAGTCCTAATAATTAGAAAACACTAATTTACATAACTTAACCATCAAACGACCAAGGACCCAAGAATTCAGTCGAAATAACTTACCCGAGGTCGAGGTTGCAACAAATTAGCCCTTAACTGGAGAAATCCCATGCTCCAAATTCACTTGGTTCAAATTGTCCTTTAAGAGAAATAATTTAATTTAATCCAAAATTAAATTATTTAGTGTCCAAAAACCATGATTTTTTGGGAATTAACCAAAAATATGGGGAAAATGTCAAAAATAGGCTAAGCGGCTCAAAAATAGCTTGATGGCTTGACTGAGTGGCAGAATTGGCTCATGGATGGGCAGCTTGGCCAGGCGCACTCGACTCGTACTTCACGCAGTGGCTGGTGCGGCTCGGTAGGCGTGCACGCGGCTTGCACTTCACGCAGTGACTGGCGCGGCTCGAGGCGGAAGTCGATGGCGCTCAGCTTGACACGGCTGACGGAGAATGTCTCAGATCGCGACGACTTGCGACGGTCAGCAGCGTTCGACTGGTGGAGAAATAACGTGCAGCGCTCGGATGTGCGGCAATCTCTAACGTGGCTGGGGTGGAGCTCCAACGACGGATGACTGACGGCTCAACGGAGATGCACGACGTGAAGACGATCGACTCTGTTGCTGATTCGAACGGCCGACAGCACTCGATTCACGTAGGCGGCTTGGTTTAGCTCGACGATGGGAGACGGCAGATGCTGACAAAAACTTCAACGATGCGAGGAAAGATACGGCGGAGAGGACGACTGACGCGGCTTGGGTGCGGGTTGCAGCGGCTGACGGCGGCGGCGGGTTGCAAGCAGTTAGGGTTTCTCTTTTTTTTTCCTTTGTGAAGAAGATGATGGCCCACTTCCCAAGAACCTATTTGACCCAAAAATAATAATAATACATTATTATTATTTTCCCTTTCCTTTTCCTTATTTTAATCTAAAACAAAACAAATCTTCTCCCACTTCATTTAAAACCCACCAAATCTCCCTTTTTATCTTTTTTTTATCTTACCAAATAAAATCACATATTCTCTCTCCTCAACCAATCCAATCATCTTTATCTTATCAAACTATATTTTCATAATAACTATATTATTTCATAATACAATCATTAATTCCTTAAGCCAAATAATACCTCTAAACATAAATAACCAAAACAAACATAAATTCCAACTTAACAACAATTTGATATTTTTCAAATATCCAATAGAATAAAATCTCCATAAAGTAAAATACTTCAATATTTAAATAACACCTAAAATCTCAAAATTATAATAAAATGAAATTCCTCAAATTTTAGGGCGTTACTGAGAACTTCGAAACCATGATCTAAGCTCGCGTGCGTGAAATTGAAGAGAAAATCCATATATTTATTTTGAATCACACAATTTATCTCACCCCATCCCTTTTTTATTTTTAACAACACAATGTCTTAATTAGTAGTGTCATTAAAAACTCATTTTTCTAGTAGTGTATTAATATTTTATATCTAATTTCATAACCCTATAGACTATGTTCAATAATTATTTGGGGTTCTTTTATATTTTGTTGTATGGTAGGGCGAAACAATCACTATATCTAATCATTATCACCTGGTGAGCGGCTAAGAAGTTAATTGAAGGGTTATCGCCAGCAGATTCCAATGTTTGTAGATTCATTTTGTGTTTGGATTATAATGGAAGTCACAAATTGTTTACGAAGAAAAGTAGGTTCAAATTAGCGATGAAAATATTCTAAGTTGATTTTGTTATGAAATCAGACTGTGATCGAATAGAGTAAGATTGCAACTAAAGGAGATTGAGAACAATAATAATGAAAAAGCAAAATGGAGAGGTTAGAACACAAGAATTTTATGTGAAAAACCCCTAAACAAATTAGGGTAAAAACCACAAACAATGTTAGAACAATTCACTATATATAATAGAAGTTACAATAGAATTCACTATATAAAATAAGACTTACAAAAGCTTTCTTATTAAGGAATACAAGGTTGATCTCTAAGAAGAAACTCTATTTTATATTTCACTCAAATTGTCAAAGTTTTTGGGATGGTTTGGTAACCATGGGTCCTCACCTATTTATAGCCAAAAGATACTTGGTCATCAAGCAAATCCAATGGCTTTAATTTGTCCTTGATATATGTGTATGATCCAATGGCTCCAAATATTCTAGAGAGATGTGAAAGATACAATAGCCATAAATTGATTTGGACAAAGTGTGAGATCCAATGGTCAAAAATTGTTTTCAAGAAACTTCTTGAATCTTAAAGATAATTCTTGATAATTATTCAGCCGATTTTTAGTTGTCATATGGTTGCTATCCGATTAATGTTCGTAAAATTTATTGATTTGTAAGTTTTAATTTCATAGTTGATATTATGATCTCCCATTTGATAGATTGATAACTCATATCCAATAAGAGGATGCTAAATGGTATATAAAATCATTTTGAGTAAAGGATATGTTTGTTGAATGGGATGTATAAATTTTGTCCATTGCAAAGAGCAATCACAAGCAAGCACTAATTATATTTGTCAAACTTCTTCTATGCAATACCGCTACTCCCTTTTGACTCTTCTACAAAGCACTTTAAAATCTGGTTTTTCCCTTCTTTCTCGTTGGCTTAATTGTTACTGAAAATATGTGAAAATAAATGGTTGAGAATAAAATTGGTTCAAACTCATGTTCACTGGCTTGGGTTCTAAACGAGGGACTTGTGCTAACTTGCAAGAAGTTGTACTATTGAATAAAAATGTTGAATAAGCAAATATTTATTATTATTTTATTCTAAGTGTACATTCCTATATTGTTTAGATAACAATGTGAAAGTCTCCTTTATAAACTCATAAATCTATTTATGGGTTTGGACTCTAAGGGAACCCAAGTTTTAGAATGGATGAGGAGATAGGCAAAAGTAGGTTTGCCAATATCTCTACACACAAACCGTTGGTTAGGTGTACTGAGGAGAGGAGCCTAGCTTTTTTTGCACAAAGGAATAGAGTCGTGAAACGTCTTGATTAGTTGGTGAGGTGATCATTTGACATTTTGACTAGAAGGCGACATAGGTGACATAATCATTGTATGAGATACCAATACATTACGCAAGATACAAGGCAAGGAAGCACGCATTCTGTCTAGGCGTTAAAGCTTCTCAACGCATCACTCCTTCTAGGTGATTTGAAAGAACACCTACAAATCTCCAATTCAAAATATGATATATATCAAATTGATATCTCATTTCTATTTGATTGTCAGATGATTGCTCTTTTATTGATATTTCATTATGTCTAACTTCCATCTAATTGTCATGTGATTTTCATTAGTTATGAATATATTCAATATCTTATACAAGATGTCAAAATTAAAATGGAAACCAATGCTTGTTTCCTAGGCTTTCTCTCAAGAACATCGATCAGTCTCATTGATAAGGACATATGAACTTTTCTTTGAGCTCGTGGTTAGGATTAAAGAGGTCTGGAGGACAGGTTGATATGGATTTCTTTCGTTGCACTCTTAATCCTAATAAGAAATAAGGAATGAGTTTCGCTTTCAAATTCTTCGATAATTCTTTGAATAGGAGTCGAGTTATTGAATAATGCACTCCTTCAAATAGTTCAGGGATCGGGACTTCGCTTTTAACTCCTAACGGAGCCTCTCCTTTGATTTTGGAGTCGAGTTAAAAAGCACAATTGAATTGTTTAAACATAAAAAGTTGAATGTGGTTGGATATTGATATCTGATTTTTGTTTGATTTCTATTTGGTTGTCATGTGATTATCATATGATTGATATCTGATTTATATTTGATTGTAATGTGATTTTCATTCATATATCATTTCGATATTAGATGAGATAGCAATCAATAACAAATAACATTCTTTGTCATTAAGAACTAGTATTAGATAACAATAAGATAACAACTCTTTAAGAAAAAGAAAGATAACAATTAGTATCTTATTGACAATCACAGAACAATCTATATCAAATAGCAATAAAGCAACCATATATATATCAAGTAACAAATAAGCATATGATAGCAATATATTAGATAACAATAATATCACATAACAATTTACTATAGAAATAAGGAACCATATGACAATAGATGTTCATTATCTAATCAAGCTTACTATCTATAGCCATATGTCACTCTCTTAATCATCCAACACACTTGACATGTGTCTTGAAGACATCATCTCTCTTTGTGTAGTTCGTGTCCAAATAATCTACCACCTACTTGTCATTTTTTCTATAAATAGTGATATTTGGTAGATTTGTAAAAACACACATACATTATAGAGAATTCCAAAGAATTTGGAGAAAGTGGAGAAATTTGAAATTTACATTTTTTTAATTTTCTTAGTTATTTATTTATTTATTATATTTTATTATTTTAATATTATATTTTCTCAATTTTCATATCCAATTGTGCTTCATTTTCACAACAATGATGTTAAAATTCATGTATTTGAAAGCTTATATTTAAGAGTGTGATTTACGTTAGAGAAAGGGTATCGATTAAAAAGAAAACTTAAAAAAGGATTATTTATTGTAAGAAATGTTACTCATTGTTGTGCCGTGAAAGATCTCACAAGTTTGAGAGCAAAATTTAGCGCAACCTCAATGCTAAATTGTTTGTGCCAATCGCTTCCTAAGGTTAATCCAATGTCCAACCTCTAACGTTATACTTATCGGAGAAAAGAATGAAATCACATAAAAATTTGCCGAGAGAAAATTAAAAAACAAAAAATGGATAAAGGAAGAAGAGCAATGCAACCACAATCTTTTTCCTCAAAGCACTTTATTAAAAGAAAACATTAATATCGGACGATATTTGACTTTTCCATTATCATATTTGTAACCATAAACATTAATAAAGTCAATATGATAACCATTTTATGGTTACAATGGTAGGATATTTGACTTTTCGATTACTTTGTATTTTATTCAAATATAGTGTACATGGTATCGTCTGAAACGAGATCATGCATTAATTTTCAATAGATGTATAGTCTAATAGGACGTGTCAAATATGTGTTCTCAATCTAACGAATTTGAGAGAAATGTGCCAGTTGAATAAGAAATATTGGACCAATCACAAATTGTCGCGTCATTTACCAAATTAATAAAAAAATATATGAATAATTGAATTTGGGACTAATTAAAAGTTAACATGCGTCGCAAATTGAAATTGAACACATAAATTGACAAATTCTGATGATGTCACATGTTTTCATTTTGACCGTTAGATCAACTTAATTATTTTATCCAATTAAATAATATTTACTTAGGCTAAAGTTCAATTGAACCCAAAAAATAAGTTTAATTTAGCTGAAATGAAAGGGTTTTAACTACTAAGGTCTAAAATGGTATACCATATTTCACAATAGACCCAAACTTCCCAAGTTTTTCAGAAATGTCCTAAATTGGCTTATATATTTTACAAAAATATAGAATCCAAATGACCAATTTACCCATCTTTATTATTAACAATATATTAAAAAATAAAAAAATGAAGTAAGGAAAGTGGACCATGATTAAAATTGCATTTATTAATTTTATTATGGTAATATTATAATCAAAATTACCTTTTAATTATTTTTCTTTTGGTGATTTTTGTAACGACCCAACTTTTCAATCTAAGTTGAGGTCATTACTTACTACTAAGACTGTAACGCCCAAAAAATTTAGATAATTTTGGAGTCAGTTATCTTAATTTTGTTTAATTAGATTTAATTTTTGGGCGTTATTTTGAATCCATTTAATGAGAATTATTTGATTCATGTGGGAATTAAAATTAATTAAATATTTCTTGGATGAATATTTAATTAATTAGAGGTTTTAACACGTGGTGTTTGTTGAGTTTTTATTAAATGGTAGGTTAAGAGGATTAAGTAAAGTTGTGGATTTTTAGTGTTGTTGAAGTTGAATTTAATTAAATAATTATGGACGTTATTTAATTAAACCGTAGGGTGGAAAGTTTGTTGGAGATTTGATAATTATATGTATACGTGGAAATATATATAATTATTATGTTAAAGGAAAAGATAATTATATTTATTGAAATATAATTATTTAAGGAAAAGATAGTTGTATTTTGGAGAAAGGATATTTGTTAAAGGAGAAAAAGTAAAATAATTATATTTTGGGAAAATATAATTATTTGTAAAAGGATAATTAATTACTTTGGAGAAGATAAATAATAATTAATTATTGTGGAAGATAATTAATTATTTTGGAGAAAGATAAACAATAATTAATTATTGTGGAAGATAATTAATTGTTTTGAAGAAAGATAAATAATAATTAGTTATTGTGGAAGATAATTAATTATTATGTAGGAAGATAAATATTGTTTATGGAGTGAAGTTGTTATGGTTGAGTTAAGATAATTCATGTTGGAAGTTATAAGTGATTTATTGGAAAAGATTTGATTGATTAAATTAATTGAGGACTTAAGTTAATTTGAGATTTTGGAGGGAAAAGTTAGTTTTGGTGGAATTGTAATTAATTGAGTATATATATATGGATATATATATTTAATTAATAATTTGGAAGAGTGTAGTTAATTATATTATGGAATATAATTATATTTATTTGGAAAAGAAAATAATCCATGAAGAGAGAGATGGTTGATTTTGATTGGACGAAAAAGATATATATTTATAACAGAGAATAATGGTTTAAATAAATATATATTTATTGTAGATTTTGGTGAGAGAAAAATAATAATAATAAAGAAGTATTATTATTATTACTAATGGTTATAAATGCCTAAGATTAAGGCATTGATTTAGGAAAGATAATGGGAATAAAGATATATGTATATTTTTTTGGTATTATATATATATATCCTAAAAGGAAAAGGAAAAGGAAATAATAATAATAATTATTATTGTTATTATTTGGGTCTATAAATAGCATTGGAATGCTTAAGATGGAATTAAAGGAAAAAGAAAAAGGTTCTTTATCTTCTTCTCTAAGATAACCCTCTGCTGTCGCCGCCTCAATTGAAGTTAAGATTGGTCTCTTTGGAAGCTTGAGGATTTAAAGTGATGAATTAAGAGGATTTTTCGACCTCCATTTGAGTAACCTTGGTAAGCAAATAAAAGTAAATTAATATTTTATTAATTTAATTTTGGATCTATTTGAGGTTTCTTTAAAGGTTCAATTGGCTAAACTTTTTAAGATTTAAATCTTGGATTTTTCCCAATCAAGGTTGAATTGGTTTCAACCCTTTTTTTTAGAAAGTTAATTAATTTGGGAGAATTTTTGGATGTTAGCCAATTGCTAATTTCATTAATTAAGATACTAAGTGTTCCTTTTATGATTAGGATCAAGTTAATTGGAGAATTTTACTGTCAACTAGGGAGTACCTTTGTTTGGCTAAAATCTCCAGGTAAGAGATTCTCCTACTAGACCTTCGAACTGAATTCAAGAGACCGCATGTAATTATGATTATGCATTGATGGTAGCTAAAATGCATAATTTGATGATAATGATTATACTGAGATTATGATGATAGTTGATGTTGATGATGATGACTGAGATTATTATGTTGATGATTGATGATGATGACTGATGTTATGTTAATGACCGGTAGTATGTTGTTGATGACTGTTGATGATTGTTAATGCATGATATATTAATCACATGATTAAGGACGTTAAGATTAATACTCATGCCATGTTATGATGTTATGTTATGCTACATGCTATGGATAGGGTGTTCTGTTAACTTTGTCTATTAGAGTCGTACCTGCATGGGTGTCCTTCGGGATCACCACCTATTTAGGACTGTGTGGTCCGACGGGACGCCAGTCTAGCATGGATATAGATATGATTCGAGTGATTCGACGGGGTCCTCGCATCCCGATTGTCTTAGTGTTACCCCCGGGTTCACTATAGACCAGCATGTCCTAGGTGCTCCCTCGGGACACCGAAGACCAGATTTTCGTTCCTACGGGAGCGCATGTTGCACGTGTTCGGGAACGTGCCAGAGATTGGGTACCATTTTCAGGACTCTAATGGGAAGTTAACAGACACCTAGCGGGACTAGTAGTAGGTCCCTTACTGAGTATATGTTTATACTCACTCTTTCTATGTTTAACATTTCAGGCGAAGGTAAAGGTAGAGGAAAGCTGGCGAGCGACAGAGAAGGATCCGTGACATGCCATATGGGGACTCAGTTTTGCTTCCGCGTTTATGTTTCAGTGTTTTAATATTCCGTTTTTAGTGAAAATTTATTCTTCCCTCGTTTCAAAAAGTGTCTCTTGTCATTGTTTCTTTTTAGTAACGACCTCAGCTTAGTATAAAGAGTTGGGTCGTTACAAAGACACGACACTCAACATAATACTTAGTAAAAACACCATTCAAGGATTCCTTTAAAACTGCAAAACGTAATAAAAACGTCTTCGGGCCCTATTTCAAATAAATTTCAAATTTTTTTTTAAAAAAAAACATAGCTTATAAAGTCTCAAACAAAACAATTAAACAATATTACTCTAACAAAAACTTAAACTTGAAATCCTAAAAACAAAATCAACGAGAGGAAGCAATAAAACTAGATATCCCCCTATGGCCTTCACGCATCCTTCTTGCCCCTCGCCGTCTGCCTCGTACATAACCTTTACCTGGAAAAAATTAAACATAAAAGAGTAAGTACAAGATATATTCAGTAAGAGACCCACTACCAGTCCTACTAAGGAAAAACAACTGTTAGTTTTCTAATAAGGGGTTCCCTGCAACATATCAGTCTCGTGATCCCGAGGGATACACATATCAGTTTTGTGGTCCCGTCGAATTTACATATCAGTCTAGTGGTCCTGTCGGATCCACATATCAGTCTAGTGCTTCCGAAGGATACACATACCAGTCTAGTGCTCCCGAAGGATACACAACGTGGGGTGATCCCGTAGGACACTGTGCCTACAGAGTACACTACCCTATAGGTAAGGCTAACAGTTATTCCCCAATCCAGTCTAAACAGTCTACAACAATCTCATTTCACTTGTTTCAGTCTACAACAAACATACCTATGCGCTATAATCCAACGACACCTTTAAGAATCAACAAACCAATCAATTAGTCTGGCTCTTGAAACTCGATATAGTTACAAAGCAATATAATCAATTAACCCATGATTTAACCTTACCATAAGAATTACAATGAGCGAAACGCGATGCCCGAACTGAAACAAGTGTCGAGAAAAAGGCAGTGAGTCCTGAAGCTCGACGGCAGTGGCGGATTGTATGTGCGGACGAAGGCCGCATCTGCTTTTGTAGCCAAAAAGACGGACGGCGATGGCTGGGCTTCGCGGACGACACACGGAGAAGGAGCGGCAGTGCAGAGTGGGCAACCACGACAGCTAGCGGTTACTTTGTGAGGACCCAACGGTAGCTTGTGACTCGACTCTACGCTACGGACAACTGAACACGGAGGTGGCGACGTGCGGCTTGGCTTCAATGCAGTGAACGGAGGGCTCGGCTCGTGGCGGCAGTGCAGGAACGGAAAAGAATGAGAAGATTGGAATGTGGTGTCGGGTACTCATGATGAAGCAAAAGAAGAAGTTGAATTTGGGGAGGGTGGGTTGCACGGCTGGAGGAAGAAGAAGATGGGATTAAAAATATTTTAGGTTTTTTTAAAAGAAAATAAATAATAAAAAAATAATATAATAATAATAATTTATATTATTTTATTTTATTTTATATTATATTATGTTAATTTAGAAATTTTTATTTCCTCCTCTTTCTTTTTCTTTACAAATTTAAATAACTTATCACCCAATAAATTAAATTCCTAATAACAAAAGCATTTGTGTTGAGAACAAACCTCAAAAGTTTTGGGACGTTACAATTTTGTTTTAAAGTTCTTCCCTCTCGATCTCTCTTTTCACTCATTCTTTCTTTCGTTTTGCATTGTTTTTCATATATTCCACATAATTTAATAATTTCTGATATATACTTATTATATTTCATCAAATTTGTATTGATTTTCATATATTGAAAGTTAATTTGCAAAATCTTACCGTGACTGAAACTGTTTTTGATTTAAATATATCATTATATACCCATGTATATTTAACATAATATTAGATATCAATGTATGTGTACATATTTTACATTTTATTTTAATTTTGTAACAAAGTTTACATGGAATCTTTTAAAAAATATAATAAAGCGGCAAAATATTTACACTATATAGAACAATTCTGAAAACGGAATTAAAAGCCCACAGGCCCACAATGGAAAATATCAAAAAATGTCTCGTCAACCATGTCGTCAACAACATGCATAATATATTTGGTACACGATCGTTTATATTTGACTTTTGTTTGGTACACGATCATTTAGATTTGGTTGTTTAGATTTGGATAGCCAAACCTTCTATACACGATCATTTAGATTGGCTAAACGATTTTTTTAATGATTCTTTTTGTATACAATCGTTTAGATTTGTCTACACGATCGTTCAGATTTGGCTACTCAAATCTAAACGACATTTTTTTCTAGTCTTTTATATTTAGTACACGATCCTGAACAACCAAATAAAAAAGTTTGAAAAAAATAGATCTTTTATTTTTGATACACGATCTTGAACTAAATAACAGTTTGAAAAAAAAAAAAGAGAAAAAGAAGAAAGACGATCGAACAGACGAAGAAGAGAAGAAAGACGGAAGGGCAAATCTGGAATATTTAAAAAATGGCTAACTTCATGGGCTTTGTTACACGCATAAATATTTTACCGGTTTGTTATATTTATGAAAATTTCTCATTTTACATTATGTGAAAGTACAAATTTATATCAATACAACTAGAAAAATGTATTGCTAATGATATTTTATATATACTGTATAATATATGATATATTATGTGTCTACTACTTAAAAATATATTAAGAGTGTGATGCTTAATTTTTAATGTTTAATGATATTTAATATATACTTAACATATATGAAATATTATGTTCTACGGCTTAATTATATATTCTTTGTGTGATGCTTAATGCTCAATGATATATGATATATACCGTGAACTATATGATATGTTTTATATTGTACATTTACAAGATGCACCATTGATCCTAAAAAAGAATAAATGGTCCAGAGTCAAGAAACTTAAAAAATAAGTTCATTATATATCGTATACTATATTACTATATATGTGTCACAACTTATGTATTATTAAAAATATGCAGGTGTATATATCTAAATAGAATTAGATTATACAGTGGTATATAAAAATATATATTATTCACGGAACATTTAAGAAACAAAAACAATGAAAAAGATGACTGAATATTGAAGAACTTTTAGTTTACAGACACTTTAGAGGTAAATTAAACATGAAATATATATGGAAAAAGTTACATAAATAGGAAGGATAAAGAAATATGAATGAAAATAATTTTTGACTTATCAGATATACTTGGAGGAGATGGAAAAGGGAAGAACAAAATCAGAATACCAAACGAAAAAACTGATCAGAGAAAATTGTAACGGCATATGACGTTAGAAAGTAGGTTTGTAAAAATTTGATATTGAGTTGAGGATGAAATTGAATAAAGTGAATTCTATAAATTATTAAATACAATATTACCATATTGACTTCAATTTAATACCATATTAAAAGTAAATCTACAATAAATGTTATTCTAATAATAAATGCAATTATAATTATGGATTATTTATTATAATAATTATGGAAGTTATAAAATAGATAATAAATTTGGTATAAAATAATTAATGTAGTATTTATTATATATTTTCGAAAATCAATTATATCTAATATTGATGTGAATGTTAAAATGGTCTTAAAAAAACACAAAATATTAATTAAGATAATAAATGAAATGTTAGGACATTAATGAAAAATCATGTCTAAAGGTAGGTGATTTTTCTAAATCTTTCAATGCTAAATATAACCTAAATTCATGTAGTTGAGCTCATGGGTCTAGTCCATGAACCAACCAGGCCCAAGCCTATAAAACCCACTAAATAACTTTATAGAGAAGTTCTCTTCATTTGTAGGGGATAGAAAATTTTTACTCCATAAGGTCTAGAGAAAATTCTCTCTAGAGCCAAAAAGCTCCTTAACTCCTAAAATAGATCTCCTTCGAAGATTGAAGTTAATTTGAATATAAGCTTTCTTCCAAGACTCCAATTTCAAGAACATCACATGTTCTGCTTCCTCAAATCAAGCATAGACATCTAAATGAGAAAGAAACAGAGGATCAAATATAAGAGATCAAACCACATATCATCATAATCAACATCAACATAAGTTCAACTTCATGAATTAAATTTCTCTAGAAATCTCGTGTGAGCGAATTGGCATGTTCGGTGAGACATCTCTACCTCTCATCATCCAAATCTACAAATAAGTCAATGGCACCAAAGAAAGATGCATCCAAATCTTTTGCTGCAAGCAACGTTTACATGGGACCTATCATCTGCAATTGTTCAAAGGGGATCATCCAGGAGCAAGATCAAGGTTCTGCCATCACAGAAAGCATCCTTAAGCAATTGATAGAGTCTTTTAAAGCTGAGATTGTTGTCAAGAAAAATCCCTTGTATGAGAACTCTTATTTTGTCATAAGCAAGTCAAAGAGGAAAGAAGACCCTAACGTGTAGTCTGCCATGATGGCTAACGTAATGGTCGAGGCTACCATGGTGGAGATGAACAGAAAAATTAATCTCCTGATCAAGACTGTTGAGGAACAAGATAACAAAATCGCAGCTTTGAGAGAGCAGATGCAGACTCGTGAAACTACTAAGTTGAGTCAAACTTTAGTTGTAAAAGTTGGTGACAAAGGAAAAAATGTGGTGCAAGAAAACCAACCACAAGAAAATTCAGCTTTTGTGGTTTTCCTCTCAGTTTAGCAGCTATATAATACTGTAATCGTTGAAGAAAAATAGAAAACATGATGACAAACAAGGGGAAGAAAATAAAAAAGATACAGCAAAAGGGAAACAAAAGTTGATTGAAGAAGATGATGTAAATAATAAGGAAATTGAAGAAGAAATTGATACTGATAGCAATCAAGAACATGCAGCACAAGAACTTGAAACAAAAGAAAACAAAAGAAAAATTAAAGAAAAGCAAAAGGAAAATAATGGTAGCGAGCAAAAAAAGATAAAAGTTTCAAAAAATGATATGGAGACAACCAATCTCAACATAAGAAGAAAACAGCAAGAAAAACGAAAGAAGAATATCAACTCAAGAATACATTGGTGCTGCTCCATCCTTTGATCTAAATATTTCTCAATATTTTAAAAATGATTTATAGTGTTTATAAAGATTCAAATCTTTAAATTTAACTTTTGAAAATTTATTTATTTTATACTCGAGTAATTTGTATTCCATTTCACTCTTTATATCCTAAACTATCCTGTAAAACATATAACGGGATCAATTACATTTATTAGCACGATCATTTAGATTCAACAATACTATTGTTTAAACGTATAACTACATCATACTGCACAATCGTTTAAATAATATCCATCACGATCATGTAACTTGTATAGAAGCATTGTTGATATGTAAAATGTATAACAACATATATTACCATCACGTAAATCATATAACCGGATCGTTTAGATAAACTAGCACGATCATGTACATTTAACAAAATAATCGTTTGTATTTCAATCAGATATCGTTTTGATTACAAAACCGTCTAGATTATTGCATGATCTTACACCTATCGTTTACACCTATCATGTAATTAATTATATCTTTTAAAAGATCGTTTTGACATAATTACACGATCGTTTACATATATTAAACAGTAAGTGTAAATGATTGTTTACACATATGGTTTAAAAATACGCGCTGACATGTTAAGGAATGCAATTCGACATTTTAAAAAAGCATGCGAATTTACAATATTGCCCCTTTGGTAAAACCCAACAATATACGTACTACCTTCTTCGTTTTCGGTCACTTCATAATATACAAACGCATTGATCACTTAGCTTTTTGTCTGAAAGATTTCCTATTCCCTTACTCCTTTCTTCTCAAACGTCCATTTTTCTCTTCAACATCAAAAGGTATGTTTTAGTATAACTCTAAATTTTTGTTGCTAAATTTGTCGTACTATAATGCTACGTTTCGTATTCTTTATATTTCAAACGTTTCCACTTTTGTCTTAAACATGATCGTTCTGTTGTTAAATTCTTACTCTCAATCATTTTTGATTCAGCTAAATTTTTATTCTCAAGATTGTTAAACGTTTCAATTTCTCATTACTTGTCGATTAATTGTATTACGAATGTATTTCTATTTGGATTAAACGATATGTTATGTCAAGTAAATGATACTTTAACCTAGACTAGAGGATCATGTATGTTGGACTGAACAATATAGTATATAGTCTAAACGATGCTTAGTGCTTACATATTAATTCTAGGCTTTAGGGTTTAGTATTTTATAAATAATCGTGTACATAACGAAAATTTATTATGATCATTATTTTTAGGATGTCTGTACTTGGCGACAAACATTTTCCTATCGCTGTCTCATGCCAAGTGCACAAGATTGGCACTCTTATTAAGGATAAACTGACCAAGGAACAGCTGTAGATGTTCCATAAAACAATTTTTTGTCCATTACTAAATGTTAACATGGTCTTCAATAGCCAGTTGATCTATCATTTCTTGCTAAGGCAGATACCTGAAGAAGCCAACGCAAATGAAATTTGTTTTTCTGTTTTGGGAAAAAATATCTATTCACCCAAAACGAATTTAACATCATAACCGGGTTGTGGCCAACCAATGTAACATTAGACAAAAATTATGACAATAAGCGCCTACAAAGCCTCCTATTCAGATCACAAAACAAGAAGATAATAACGTGCTTGGAAGTTGAGAAACTTTTCAAAAATTTTGACTTTACGAATGATGATGATACTGTGAAGGTTGCCTTAGTCCTTTTTATTTAAACCGTGATGGTCGGGAAGGATAAAAAACGTAGTTTGATATGGATGTTTTGGGAAAAGTAGATGATGAAGAAATTTTTAGGAACTTTGATGGTCGATGAAAAAACTTTTAAGAACTTTGATTGGTCAACTTTCTTCTACACTTGTTTGCTCAACAGTTTCAAAACAATTATACAAGGGAAAAAAGAAGCATACGAATTAAAGAAGGCAAGAAGTTCGAAAGCAGTGGCATACTACAATATCAAAGGCTACGTACTTACTTTTCATGTGATTTTTATTTGTTTATATACTTTAGTTAAATACAAACTATACATCAAAGATTAACATATTTGTTTGATTGTTTGAGTCCTTTGAATTAAGATTTTGTTTCTTATAAGTGAAAGAAATTTACAAATTCACGAAGTGCCACCATCAATTTCAATTATAAATGAAGAATGTCAACTGGTAAGTATACACAACAACTGTGTAATCCTTTAAATTAAGTGTAACGACCCAACTTTCCGGACTAAGCTGAGGTCACTACTCAATACCAAAACTCGACCACACAACATAAAATTCATAACGGACCGGTTACGATTTCTTAAAACGTTAGAAATATTACAAAAAAAACAGTATCGGACCCTATTTTAAATCACAGTCACAAAAGTTTCAAATAAAAACTCAGGTCATCAACTCAAAATCACAAAACCACATATTCTAACAAAAAAAACATCAGCGGAAGCAATAAGAAAACCAGACGCGTCCATATGGCCTTCACGCATCCTTCCTGCCTCTCGTCGGTCTGCCCCTCGCTGTGCCCTTACCTGAAAAGTTAAAGAAGAGAAAAGGGTGAGTATAAACATACCCAGTAAGGGACCCACTACTGGGCCCGTTAGGGGACAACAGTTAACTTCCTATTCGGGGGTACCCTACATAACAGTCTAGTGGTTCCATATAACGCACATATCAGTCTAGTGCTCCCGAAGGATGCACATATCAGTCTAGTGCTCCCGAAGGATGCACACATCAGTCTAGTGCTCCCGAAGGATGCACCTATCAGTCTAGTGCTCCCGAAGGATGCACATATCAGTCTAGTGCTCCTGAAGGATGCACACATCAGTCTAGTGCTCCCGAAGGATGCACATATCAGTCTAGTGCTCCCGAAGGATGCACATATCCGTAAGGCACACTACCCCATAGATGAAGCTAACCGTTACCCCTCAGTCCATACTAAACCGTCTACAGCAGTCACACCCCAACGGCATTCATATTACAGTTCCACCATAGGCTTTGTCAGTCAGATAGTATAGGTTTAAACAACTACACCCTCAGTTGCTATACGCGTCACCAATTCGCACACCATTAGGGAAAACCCGAGACCCAATCAACTAAACAACCAAAACCGGACTCACTGTCCTTCCCCGTCCAACTCCATGATCAATATCCAGACCAATGATTACTACATACTGAATCGTAACTTCAAGGTCCATCAACATAAAATCCCAATCTACAATTAGCAGTCATAGTACCTTTACATCAGACAAAATATAATAACAGTGCTTAACAGTCAACACACATACAGTTATTCAGTACAGTCACTAACGTGTAATCCCCTGTGGATTACTACGTTTCCAGCCTCGATCCGAGGTCCAGTAGTAGGAAAACCCTTACTTGATACTCGGTTATGCCCTTGATCGAATCCACGCACAACGGATCAACCTAAACGAAAACACAAAGGTTTTAGTTGATGACTCTAGTAGAAGCCGTTTTAAAAGGTCCGAAGCGACACCCGTTGACTTTCCCAAGGAAAAGAAAGCTATCTCCAACCAAGCCTGCCGCGGAAATTCGAGAACTTAAACGTCAACTCCTTAATACCTTCAAGAGATGGAAGATAGGACCAAAGCTTATTCCAATATCCAACTCGAATCGGATATAGCAACATTATGGAAAATCATCAAAACAATCCTTACCGAAAACTCACCGTGACCCGGAGTGGAGGAAGGAAGGCTTAGGTGGCTCGGTGAACAGGGAGCTCGGCTTGGCTTGGAGGCGTTCGGCTCGGCTCGGCTCGGCTCACCCTCGGCTCGGCTCGGCTCACCCTCGGCTCGGCTCGGCTTGGCCTCGGCTCAGCTCAACTCGGCTCGGCTCAGCTTGGCCTCGGCTCGCGGCTCGGCTCAACTCGGCTCGCGGCTCGGCTCGCAGCTCGCGGCTCGGCTTGCGGCTCGGCTCAACTCGGCTTGCGGCTCGGCTCGCGGCTCGGCTTGCGGCTCAGCTCGCGGCTCGCAACTTGAAACACGGGTCGAACTGGAAACGGGTTCTCGGGTCGGGTCGGCTTGAAATCGGGCAACCACGAACGACAACCTTCAGGCGTTCGACGACGGAGACGCGTCGCGGCTTGGCGGAGTCCGACGACTGGCTCTGCTTCAACGCGGCGGAGGGCGACTGATTGACGGCGGACACGGTCGGACGAAGGATGCACGGCGGCGTCCGAGTGCGTGAAACCGAGAGGAGATCCGAAATGGTAGGGAGCCGCAGCGGACGAAGGCTGGGGCGGTGAACGACCGGTGAAGCTAAGAACGCCGACGGAGATGGAGACGAGGACAGAGGACGGAGACGGAGAGGATGTGGACGCGCGAACGGAAAGGAAAAAGAAAAGAAGACAGCGGCGGCGTGAAGGCTGGGACAGAGAAGAAGAAGAAGAAGAAGAAGAAGAAGAAGAAGAAGAAGAAGAAGTCGAGGGGGGGAGGAGGCGCGCGTTAGGGTTCTCTCTTTTTTTTAAAAAAAATATATATATATATATATTAAATTAAATAATAATAATTGTAACGACCCAACTCCTTATACTGAATCGAAGTCATTACTCAATATAGAACAAGTGGTTTAAGTCATAAAATTTTATTAAAAGCATACGGTTCAAGAAATTCATTTATAAAAGCATAAACAAGGTAGTCATGCAAAAATGTAAAAACGTTCTGAAATCCTACTCGGGCCCTATCTACATAAAAAAATAAAAAGTACTCAAACTCAAATGCTAAAATCTGAAATAAGAAATAAGCGGAAGCGGTAGTCCCTATGGCCCTCCCCGGTCTCACTTCGGGTCGCTCGCCAGCTTGCCCTTGCCCTTGCCTCGTCCTCTACCTGAAAACATAAAATGGAGAGAATGAGTATAAAAATACTCAGTAAGGGACCCACTACTAGTCCCACTAGGTGCCTGTTAACTTCCTGTTAGAGTCCTGATAACTGGTACCCAATCTCTGGCACGTTCCCGAACACGTGCAATCATGCGCTCCCGTAGGAACGTAACTCTGGTCTTCGGTGCCCGGGGACACCTAGGACAGTCGGGATGCGAGGACCCCGTCGAGTCACTCGAGTCATGTCTAAATCATGCTAGACTGGCGTCCCGTCGGACCGCACAGTCCTCAATAGGTGGTGATCCCGAAGGACACCCATGCAGGTACGACTCTAACAGAAATCAAGCTAACAGGTACCCTAATTGCAGTAAACATACACATGGCATCAGCATATAACATGTCACATAATCATTTCTACACTCTCCGTCCCGACATTCGTCGTAACCATAATAGATCTTGCCACACATAACAGGCTATAGCACAACTATATCGTCATTTGCATCATACTAGCTTTTATTTCAGGCATCATACTGTCAAATCCTCAATATGCAACATAGGGCATACACAGTCTCATACTTCAAACATGAAACTAGTAGTAGAATCTCTTACCTGGAGATTCACCCGACGAGTCCTAACCGCAAGACACGTGTGCTTTCCAAGCAACGGGATCCTAAATATTTAATAACGCCAAAGTTCGTAAATAAGTCACCAACGGCTAACGGTTAAAACTCGGTTGAAATAACTTACCCCAGAAAAGGTTGCAGTGGTTGAGCCCCTACTGAAGAAAATCTCCCGCTGCAGCAGTTACTCGGTCCAAGACGTTCCTTAGGAAAAATAATTTAATTTAGTCCAAATTAAATTATTTAGCGCCCAAAACATTGGGTCGTATTGGGGAAATGCCCAAAATAAATACTTAATTTACCAAAAATAGGTGGGAGGAGCCAAAATAAGCTTGGCGGCTCGGCTGGAAAATAGGGCAGGAACCGGCTCGGCTTGGAGGCTGGAGATCGGCTCGGCTCGCGGTGCAGACAGGCGCGGCTCAGCTTGGACAGGAACTACGCGTGCGGCTCGGCTTGCAACGGGAGGGAGACGTGGCTCGGCTACGCAGAAGCGCGCGGCGCGGCTCACACGCGGACGCGGCTCTTCGGTTTCGGCTTCGGGCGCGCGGGCGTGGAGCGGCTCCGGGTTCGTTCGTCGGCTGGAGGCACGCGCGGCGGATCGGCTTCGAGTGGCGGCTGCGGGAGACGGCTGGGCGCGGATCGAAGCGGCTCCCTTCGGCTCGATCGGAGCGACGCGGCTGACGGAGCTTCTCGGATCGACGCGGCTGACGGAGCTTCTCGGCTCGACGCGGCTGACGGAGCTTCTCGGCTACACAGACCGGCTCGATCGAAGCGACGCGACGCGGCTCGGCTATCCTCCTGATCGGAGCGGCGCGGCGTCGGCGGTCTTCCTTAGGTCGAAGCGGCGCGGCGGGGCTCGGCTGGCGGCTGCGGATTCGGCTGCAGGCGCGCGGAGGATGGCTCGGCTTCCACTCGGCTTGCAGACGCGCGGTGGGTCGGCTCTACTACGGGCGGCTCCGAGGATTAATCTTTCAGCTGGCGGCGGCGGTCGTGCGGCGGCGTGCGGCGGCGTGCGGCGGCGGCTAGGGTTTCCTCTTCTATATATTTTTTTTTTTCTTCTTTTCTTTGGGAAGATGAAGAGTCTCACACTTCCCCATGCCTCTTTTTAAAAGAAATAAAAAAAATAATTAAAAGAAAACCCTAAAACCCCCTTTCCTCTCTCCTCCATTAACCACCTTTTACCCTTTCCAAGGCCATTTATTTGTTAAGCCATTAATTTATTTCACCCCCTAACTTCAAAATTAATACATAAAAACTTTAGTTTAAAACTAATAATAAACACACTTTAGTATTAATATTAATGGTTAAAACAAAGGAAACCGAAAATGTTGGGCGTTACAATCTTCCCTCCTAAAAAAAAACTTTCGTCCTCGAAAGTTCTAATCCTCGAACAGCTCGGGGTACTGGGCTCTCATATCCTCTTCTTTCTCCCACGTGGCCTCTTCCACTCCATGGTTCTGCCAAAGGATTTTGACCAGTGGAATTTCTCGACTGCGGAGCTTCTTGACCTCCCTTGCCAGGACCTCGACAGGCTGCTCCTCGTAGCTCAGATTCTCGCTAACCTGCAGTGGCTCGAAGTCCACCACATGTGTTGGGTCTGCGACATATTTCCTCAGCATGGAGATATGGAATACGTCGTGCACTGCAGCAAACGATGGGGGTAGCGCCAAGCGGTAAGCCACGGGGCCAATCCGCTCCAATATCTCGAACGGCCCTACGAAGCGTGGGCTCAGCTTCCCCTTCTTCGCGAACCTCAGAACACCCTTCATAGGCGCTACCTTCAGAAAGACCATATCTCCCACTTTAAACTCGAGGTCCTTACGTCGTACATCAGCGTAACTCTTCTGTCTGCTCTGGGCTGTCAGCATACGAGCTCGGATCTTCTGTATGGCTGCGTTGGTCGTCTGCACTAACTCGGGGCCTAGCATCCTCTGCTCTCCAACCTCGCCCCAGCAGACAGGGGATCTACAGCACTTGCCATACAGAGCCTCGAACGGTGCCATACCGATTGTAGCCTGGTAGCTGTTGTTATAGGCAAACTCCATCAGATGCAGATGGGAGTCCCAACTTCCTGAAAACTCTAATACGCAGGCTCGCAGCATGTCTTCTAAAATCTGGTTCAATCTCTCTGTCTGACCATCGGTCTGGGGGTGGAATGCCGTGCTGAAGTCCAACCTTGTACCTAATGCAATTTGAAGTCCTTTCCAGAACTTCGATGTGAAACGGGCGTCTCTGTCTGAAATGATGGATACGGGTACTCCATGTAGTCTCACAATCTCTGTCATATATAGCTGCCCCCACTTACTGGCAGTGTAAGTGGATTTCCCTGGCACGAAATGGGCCGACTTCGTGAGTCTGTCGACCACGACCCAGATCACCGTGTAGCCCCTTAGGGTCTTGGGCAGTCCCGTAATAAAATCCATCGACACACTCTCCCACTTCCACCCTGGCACACTCAAGGGTTGCAACAACCCTGCTGGATGCTGCCTAGGTGCCTTCACCTGCTGGCACACCAAGCATCTACTGACAAAGTCTGCCACATCCCTCTTCATGCCCCTCCACCAATAGACACTCCTTAAGTCCTGGTACATCTTCGTACTCCCAGGGTGCATGGTAAACGGGGAACTGTGAGCCTCAGTCAAAAGCTCCGTCTTAACTGCGCTGTCTTCCGGCACACAGAGGCGTCCTTCAAACATAAGGCCATCGTCAGAGGATATGGAGAAGCCTTCACCTTGCTCTGTCTCTACCACGCGACGCTTCTCTGCCAGATAAGGATCATTCAGCTGAGCAGCAATGATCTTTTGCCTCAAGGTTGGCTGGACTGTCAACTGAGCCAACTGTGCGGTAACCTCACCTACTGAGACTGCAATCTCTGCCCTCTCAAAGTCCCTGAGTAAGGGGGTCTGCTTGGTGATTAGCGCTGCTGAATGTGCAACTTTCCTACTTAGCGCATCAGCCACTACATTCGCTTTACCTGGGTGGTATAGGATCTCGCAGTCGTAGTCTTTCACCAACTCAAGCCACCTCCTCTGCCTCATGTTCAACTCCTTCTGGGTGAAGAAGTACTTCAGGCTCTTATGATCGGTGTAAATCTGAATCTTCTCACCGTACAGATAGTGCCTCCATATCTTCAGTGCAAAGACTACAGCTGCCAACTCCAAGTCATGGGTAGGGTAGTTCTGCTCATGGGTCTTCAACTGGCGGGAGGCATAAGCAACTACCTTACCCTGCTGCATCAGGACACAACCTAGTCCCTTCTTGGAGGCGTCACTATAGATTACAAAGTTTCCCGAACCATCGGGCACTGTCAGGACCGGTGCAGTCACTAGCTTCTGTTTGAGCTCTTGAAAGCTCTTCTCGCAAGCTGGGCTCCAGACAAAAGGGGTTCCCTTCCTGGTCAACTGGGTCAACGGGCTGGCTATACGTGAGAAGTCTTCCACGAACCTCCTGTAGTAACCCGCCAAGCCCAGAAAACTTCGAATTTCACTAACCGTGGACGGTCGAGGCCAATTGGTCACCGCTTCAATCTTTGCGGGATCCACTGAAACTCCTTCACTGGAAACCACGTGGCCAAGAAACGTCACCTTCTTTAACCAGAATTCACACTTGGAGAACTTGGCATACAGCTGGTTGGCTCGAAGAGTCTCCAACACCTGGTGCAAGTGCTCCTCGTGCTCAGCCTCGGTTTTCGAGTAAATCAGGATGTCGTCAATGAAGACTATGACGAACGAGTCTAGAAATTCCTTAAACACCCTGTTCATCAAATCCATGAACACTGCAGGAGCGTTAGTCAAGCCGAAAGACATCACCACGAACTCGTAATGTCCGTACCTCGATCGAAAGGCCGTCTTGGGAATGTCACCATCCCTAATTCTCAACTGGTGATAGCCTGATCGCAGGTCGATCTTGGAAAAGACAGTGGCTCCCTGCAACTGATCGAACAAGTCATCAATCCTGGGCAAGGGATAGCGGTTTTTGACTGTCACCTTGTTCAGCTCTCGATAGTCAATACAAAGGCGCATCGACCCATCCTTCTTCTTCACGAACAATACTGGGGCTCCCCAAGGTGACACACTGGGCCGGATGAAGCCTTTGTCCAGCAACTCCTGTAACTGGACCTTCAACTCTTTTAGCTCGGCTGGAGCCATTCTGTAAGGGGCCCTCGAGATAGGAGCAGTGCCCGGCTCTAACTCGATGGCGAAGTCTACCTCTCTGGGAGGCGGAAGTCCTGGGAGTTCGTCTGGGAAAACGTCGGGGTACTCCCTCACCACTGGTTCGGAAGATAGGGAAACTTCCGGCTCTCTCACATCCACTACGCTTGCCAAAATACCCCAAGTACCCTGGCTGAGTAGTTTACTAGCCTTCATGGCTGAGATGACCTTGGGTATACATACCATGCCTGCCCCCCTGAATTTGAAACTAGCCTCGGAGGGAGGGTTGAAGACAACTTCCTTGCCATAACAGTCTATATTGGCATGGTTGGCTGACAGCCAATCCATGCCTAGTATCACATCAAAATCCTGCATGTCTAACACTAGCAAGGTCACGTCTAACATACGATTCGCTATCTCTACCCGACATGCCTTTATTTGTTCTTTGGACAACAGGACCTCCCCAGATGGAGTAGAAACCGACAAAACACTACCCAAAGGCTCTACCTCTAAACCCACATGCTGAACGAAAACGGAGGATATAAACGAGTGGGATGACCCAGAGTCAAATAGCACAAAAGCATAGTGCCCCAAAATTGGGAGCGTACCTGTCACCACTGTGCCAGCTCGCTCGGCCTCCTGCCGGGTAGTGGCGAAAACTCTCCCCTGCTGGGCCGCAGAAGGCTGGGGCGGTGTCGTCTCAAAGGGTTTCCGAGGACACACATCAGCAGTGTGCCCCGGCTGTCTGCACCTAAAGCAGACTCCACTTCCAGCCAAGCAACGACCTCCGTGGACTCTCCCGCAGGTAGTACAAGCAGGTAGCTCTCTCAGAGTCCTCCCGGCTGCTGCAAGCTCCCGTCGGTGTCTCTGGAAGACACCTCCTGACCTCAGTGTTCGCTGCGGTGCTACGTCAGGCTGCGTCTCAACCTTTCTCTTCTGTCCCAAGGCTGACCCTCTGCCGGCAGCCTTAGACGCATCGGCTCTCTCAGGCAGGCTCAAATCCAGTGCTATACGTAGTGCATCAGCATGCGTGGCTGGGCGGAGGGCTCTGACAATGCCCTGAAGGTCTAGCCTGAGTCCTCTAACAAATTTCTCCGTCCTGGCAGCCTCATCTCTTACCATATCAGGAGCAAAGCGGGACAGCATATCGAACTCGGCGTCGTACTGCTCCACCGTCATGTCGCCTTGCTCCAAGTTTAGGAACTCTTGCAGCTTGGCGTGCTTCACATTGGCGGAGAAAAACTTAGCATAGAAGTTCTCCTTGAACTGCTCCCATGTTATTTTACTGACATCGCCCCCCAGCATTCTCTCAGCGGTCTCCCACCAGGCGGTGCCTCGGTCCTCCAAGAAGAAGACTGCACACTGCACCTTCTGGTCTTCTGGGCACTTCATGTACCGGAAAATAGTCTCTATGGACGTCAACCACATTTGGGCCTTTGTGGGGTTGTCCATGGATCCGTCAAAGGTCTTGGGATTATACTTCCTGAAATCCCGTAAGTGTTTCGCCTCGGCCGACAGTTGAACTAGTACTGGTTGAGCTTCCTCAGGGGCTGGAGGAGCGACGGCCTGAGCCTGAACAGGGGCGGCCTGGGCCTGAGCAGGGGCGGCCTCGGCCTGAACAGGGGCGGCCTGGTTCTGCTGGGCGGCAAGGAAAGGCGCCAAAGCGGCTTGCAGCATGTCCTGATAACGCTGCTCCATCGCGGCGAGATCCGCCTGGGTGACCGGTGCGTTTGGGTCGACTGCCGGTGCAACAGGTGGCGCCTCCGGCTGGCCACGACCGGCTCCTCTGCCTCCCCTACCACCTCCTCGGCGTGTACCTCTACGTGGCGGCATTCTCCCTAAAATTCACCAACAAACTTTTCACCACAAGAACTTATCACCTTATATCTAGGTCTTAGACTATTCAGGCAAAATTGTAATCTTAACATTAGCAAGGCTTTAGACATACCTGGCGAGTGCCGAAGGACCGTATTGCCATAGGGTGAAGTAAAAACCAAAAACAAAAATGACTTACATTGTAGGTCAGTCTACAGAACCTAAAACACTGTGCTCTGATACCAACTGTAACGACCCAACTCCTTATACTGAATCGAAGTCATTACTCAATATAGAACAAGTGGTTTAAGTCATAAAATTTTATTAAAAGCATACGGTTCAAGAAATTCATTTATAAAAGCATAAACAAGGTAGTCATGCAAAAATGTAAAAACGTTCTGAAATCCTACTCGGGCCCTATCTACATAAAAAAATAAAAAGTACTCAAACTCAAATGCTAAAATCTGAAATAAGAAATAAGCGGAAGCGGTAGTCCCTATGGCCCTCCCCGGTCTCACTTCGGGTCGCTCGCCAGCTTGCCCTTGCCCTTGCCTCGTCCTCTACCTGAAAACATAAAATGGAGAGAATGAGTATAAAAATACTCAGTAAGGGACCCACTACTAGTCCCACTAGGTGCCTGTTAACTTCCTGTTAGAGTCCTGATAACTGGTACCCAATCTCTGGCACGTTCCCGAACACGTGCAATCATGCGCTCCCGTAGGAACGTAACTCTGGTCTTCGGTGCCCGGGGACACCTAGGACAGTCGGGATGCGAGGACCCCGTCGAGTCACTCGAGTCATGTCTAAATCATGCTAGACTGGCGTCCCGTCGGACCGCACAGTCCTCAATAGGTGGTGATCCCGAAGGACACCCATGCAGGTACGACTCTAACAGAAATCAAGCTAACAGGTACCCTAATTGCAGTAAACATACACATGGCATCAGCATATAACATGTCACATAATCATTTCTACACTCTCCGTCCCGACATTCGTCGTAACCATAATAGATCTTGCCACACATAACAGGCTATAGCACAACTATATCGTCATTTGCATCATACTAGCTTTTATTTCAGGCATCATACTGTCAAATCCTCAATATGCAACATAGGGCATACACAGTCTCATACTTCAAACATGAAACTAGTAGTAGAATCTCTTACCTGGAGATTCACCCGACGAGTCCTAACCGCAAGACACGTGTGCTTTCCAAGCAACGGGATCCTAAATATTTAATAACGCCAAAGTTCGTAAATAAGTCACCAACGGCTAACGGTTAAAACTCGGTTGAAATAACTTACCCCAGAAAAGGTTGCAGTGGTTGAGCCCCTACTGAAGAAAATCTCCCGCTGCAGCAGTTACTCGGTCCAAGACGTTCCTTAGGAAAAATAATTTAATTTAGTCCAAATTAAATTATTTAGCGCCCAAAACATTGGGTCGTATTGGGGAAATGCCCAAAATAAATACTTAATTTACCAAAAATAGGTGGGAGGAGCCAAAATAAGCTTGGCGGCTCGGCTGGAAAATAGGGCAGGAACCGGCTCGGCTTGGAGGCTGGAGATCGGCTCGGCTCGCGGTGCAGACAGGCGCGGCTCAGCTTGGACAGGAACTACGCGTGCGGCTCGGCTTGCAACGGGAGGGAGACGCGGCTCGGCTACGCAGAAGCGCGCGGCGCGGCTCACACGCGGACGCGGCTCTTCGGTTTCGGCTTCGGGCGCGCGGGCGTGGAGCGGCTCCGGGTTCGTTCGTCGGCTGGAGGCACGCGCGGCGGATCGGCTTCGAGTGGCGGCTGCGGGAGACGGCTGGGCGCGGATCGAAGCGGCTCCCTTCGGCTCGATCGGAGCGACGCGGCTGACGGAGCTTCTCGGATCGACGCGGCTGACGGAGCTTCTCGGCTCGACGCGGCTGACGGAGCTTCTCGGCTACACAGACCGGCTCGATCGAAGCGACGCGACGCGGCTCGGCTATCCTCCTGATCGGAGCGGCGCGGCGTCGGCGGTCTTCCTTAGGTCGAAGCGGCGCGGCGGGGCTCGGCTGGCGGCTGCGGATTCGGCTGCAGGCGCGCGGAGGATGGCTCGGCTTCCACTCGGCTTGCAGACGCGCGGTGGGTCGGCTCTACTACGGGCGGCTCCGAGGATTAATCTTTCAGCTGGCGGCGGCGGTCGTGCGGCGGCGTGCGGCGGCGTGCGGCGGCGGCTAGGGTTTCCTCTTCTATATATTTTTTTTTTTTCTTCTTTTCTTTGGGAAGATGAAGAGTCTCACACTTCCCCATGCCTCTTTTTAAAAGAAATAAAAAAAATAATTAAAAGAAAACCCTAAAACCCCCTTTCCTCTCTCCTCCATTAACCACCTTTTACCCTTTCCAAGGCCATTTATTTGTTAAGCCATTAATTTATTTCACCCCCTAACTTCAAAATTAATACATAAAAACTTTAGTTTAAAACTAATAATAAACACACTTTAGTATTAATATTAATGGTTAAAACAAAGGAAACCGAAAATGTTGGGCGTTACAATAATAATAATAATATTCTGTAATAATAATAATAAATAATAATAATATATATTAAATAAAAATAAAAATAAAATAAAAAAATAATAATTTATAATAAAACATTAATACTAATTAGTTATAATAATATTAAATAATAATATTAAAATTTACATTAAGTAAATAGTAAAAGGAAAATATTAAAATTAAAATTGAAATGACAATAATACCCAATACTAATAATATAATTAATATTATATTATTAAAATTCACTTAAAATGCTAAAAATTTTACCTCGAGTTTCGGGGCGTTACATTAAGAGTTTGTTTCTTATCTAATATTATGCAATGTAGGAAATACAAAAAAATGATCAAGCAGTTATTTTGATTGAAATACAAAAAGAAAATGAACCAATAATTGAGAAACAAAGTTTAACAATTGACAATGTACAGTAATCTACTTCAGCTGAAAAAATAGAATATGAATTGGTATGTGTACATAACAACTGTGTAGTCCTTTAAATTAAGAGTTTGTTTCTTATCTAATATTATGCATTGTAGAAAATACAAAAAAAATGATCAAGCAGTTACTTTGGTTGAGATACAAAAAGAAAATGAATCAGTAACTAAGAAACAAATTTTAACAATTGACAATGTGCATCAATCTACTTCAACTGAGAAAATAGAATCTGAATTGGTATGTAGACATAACAATTGTGTAGACCTTTGAATTAAGAGTTTGTTTCTTATCTAATATTGTAGAAAATACAAAAAATGATCAAGCAGTTACTTTGGTTGAGATACAAAAAGAAAATGAACTAGTAACTGAGAAACAAAATTCTACAATTGATTTGGAATCGCTATTGGTATGTATATATAAGAACTCTAAAGTACCTTGCATCAATTATAATTATTATTATCTTTTTGTTATTTAACATTGTGCATTATAGGAAATGAAGGAACAACAAAAACCAATAAAAAGAAGGAAGCTTATAAAATAGGAGATAAAAAAGTGTCTGATCAACAAGTTAATCAATCCACAACATCTACTGAGGTCATATTAAAACCTACAATACCTATCCCATATGTCAAATTTCTAGATGTACATAGTTATAATTCCGCATGGCCAGTGGATCCAAAATTGTAGAAGGCATACTTATCTTGGAAGAGATCTAGAAAAACAACTAATGAAGAGAGGACAGTAGTGTTCACAATTAGAAAGAAGGAATTTTTCAAAAAACTTGAAGAAAACACATGGATATTAGGAAACATAAGTACTCTTTCCAAATTTTATTTTATATATAAAACTACATGATCGAGTATAATATTCTTTATTTAAACATTCGTGTAGAAAAATATAAAAGATCGTGCATATATCTTTAAGCGATCGTTTAGTAAAGTCTAAATGATCTTCTTAATACACATAAACAATATTAAACGATCGTTTATATATACTACATTAATATCTAAATGATCGTGAATCTTCCGATTAATCTAAACGATCATGTAAAATATCATGGACCTCCAAACACTTAAGTCAAATCGATTTCCTAAACGTACATGTGAAGAATATTAAGCAGTCGTTTATATGTATCACACTAATGTAAAAGATTGTGCATATATCTTTAAGCGATCGTTTAGTAAAGTCTAAACGATCTTCTTAATACACATAAACAATATTAAGCGATCGTTTATATATACCACACTAATATTTAAATGATCGTGAATTTTTCGATTAATCTAAACGATCATGGACCATCATGCACTTAAGTCAAACCGATTTCCTACGTACATATGAAGAATATTAAGCGATCATTTATATATATCACACTAATGTAAAAGATCGTGCTTATATCTTTAAGTGATCGTTTAGTAAAGTATAAACGATCTTAATACACATAAACAATATTAAGCAATCGCTTATGTATACCACGCTAATATCTAAACGATCGCGAATTTTTCAATTAATCTAAATGATCATGTAAAATATCATAAACCACCATGCACTTAAGTCAAACCGATTTCCTAAACGTACATGTGAAAAATATTAATCGATCGTTTATATGTATCACACTAATGTTTAAATGATATTAACTCTCCATCAAATTTAATATCAAACGTGTATACATAATAATGAAAGAGAGAGAGTACACATTTTCATTAATTGTTCAAACCTCGCTTACAAGTTCTACTATTATGTCCTTTATAATTACATTAATTCTACTGATTCATCCAATTCAAGTTATTCACATGTCAATGCAACCAAAGAATTAAAGTTGACTCGCATATCTACCAAAATTTCGGACACTAAGTAATTCTGATAAACATTGCAGTCATTCCCATTGACCTCCACAAAAAACAACAATAGGAATAGACATTCTAATCTGAAAATATAATTAAGTATTTAGATGTAATAAGAGAATACTAAACGATCGTGCAAAGAGGTTAATAAATATTAAACGATCGTTTAACAATAATAGATGATCGTATATAATAAATTAAATCATCGTATAGAATAAGCTATAGACGATCGTTTAAAGACACTGATCTTTTAAACCATCGTGTTGAATTTGATACATGATCGTTTAAAGACGTTGATCGTTTAAACCATCGTATTGATTTTGATACACGATCGTTTAAAGACGCTGATCATATAAAATATTAAAAATTTTCGTGTTCATAAAGATGAACTATCGTGTTTGTATAGAAAAAATATCGTCTGTATATTGCTAAACGATGATGTTGATAGAGGTAAACAATCAAGTAGTTCAATGAAAATTATCGTGAAAAACTTCAAACTATCGATCTTCATAATGAAATACACAATTCTTAGAGTGATTCTTAAAAGTTCAAACCGAAAAAAAAATTAAATTCTTACAAACAACAAAAAACAAAAACGTCATTCATACTGAAATGTAAATTCTTAAATACAGAATGTCTTACAGTAATACCTACATATTCTAAACATTTTATCTTCACGCCGAAATATATAATTCTGAACGAAATTTTATAATCAATTAAATAGTTCAAACAAAAAACAATATTTAGAATACTCACCGAAACCAAAATCACTGAGATGATATTAATAGAGCAATATAGACGATCTTGATTGTCCAAGATGACAAGAAGAGAGACGATGTTATCAAAGATGATGAATATGAGAGCGAATGTTGTCGAAAATTATGAAAAAGGCAAAGAATGATTAAGATGAAAGATATATAAAAAACGAGATGAATAACTCAGAAACGAAGATTGTGAAAAAATTGAGAAGAAAAAGAACATCAGATTTGAAAGATCCTTATAAAATATTAAGGGCAAAAAAGAAATTCTGAAAAAATAATTTGCCTTAATGGACTTGTTATATGGGCCGTAAATAGTTTACAGTTTTGTTACATTTATGTAAGTTTCCCTTATTATTGTTGTTGTTGTTATTATTATTATTATATTTTTATGGTGGTGGCAACTGTGCTACCACCTTTGTTTTTTTTTTAATTTATTTATTTATTTTCTTCTTCTTTCCTTTTCCCCTTATTTCCTTATTTTGTTTATTATTATATCATTTTTTTCCCTTTTTTTTATTTTAACTTATCTTCGTTACTATCATAACAATTATTATTATATGACCTTAAATACCTATATGTATACATTGATATCTTACATTGAATTTATTTTGATAACATTATGATATTATTTTGCATTACTTAATTAAATTGATATCTTTTTCTTTACATTATTATTCTTCCTGACTTTTTATTCTTAAAAACTTCGACGACGAAATTTCAAATATTTGGGAGTCTGTTATTTCTAAATTTTTGAAGTGAGGGGATTGCTTCTTTGGGAGTCAGAGATCGATCCCCAATATTTTAAAAATAAAATCTTATGTTATTTTCCTAATTTGTTGTGTGACATATTTGATTTGGTTTATGGTGTATTATTCCTATTTGACCTTCGTTGAAAATTTCTTGAAGTTTTTAAAATATTTTGACCTTAATCACAAGCAATTTTGAAATCTTTCTTAAACTTTCCTTTTTAAACCATTAAATTCTTTTTGCTTTAAAATTATCTATTTTTTTAATGTTTTTTTAACTCAAAATTTAATCTATATTTCATAAAGTTTTCTAATCAACTTTTTTTAATAACCCACATTGATATAGCTAAAAAAATCTTACAACGGAATCTAGAAATTTCTGAGAGTCCGTTATTTCTAAATTCTTAAGTTGAGAGATCAATATCACTAGGAGTCCAAGATTTTGATCCAAAAAAAAATGAATTTAATCTATGTTTTAAAAAAAATGTTTATTTAAAGACTAGCATATGATATAATTTGAGACATTGTAATAATTTCTCATTTTCTTAAGGTGAGGAATTGTTTCTCAATATAGTCTAGTTAGTGGAATATATTCTACTTATTTTATGGGATAATTGCTTCAAATATTGGAATAATGAGCAATGAAATAAGACATATAATAAAAAAAATCTTTGTTTTTCTAAATGAATTTTATTCAAGACATTAAATTTGGCTACTGTTTTCCAAATGATGGAAAGCATACGAATTCAGCGGAAACAGGATCGGATAATTACTCTAATTGCAATTAATTAACAAAATAACTCTAAACTAAAAAAAGAAATTAAAATTAGAGTTTTTAGGAAAAACCTACGTTCGAAGCTCCGATTGATGCTTGAACCACCACTAGGGTTGACCTACTATCCTCTGGACTCATAACCGAGTTGTGGGACCCGTTGGATGAAGGAAAATGAGAGAGAGAAAGAAAGATGGAAAAATATGAAAATGGGTTAAGTTTGATTTTTTTTTTTGGGAAAAACCAGTCCAATTTTGTTTTTTAGAAAATAAGCCAACATTTTTCCTTGAGGCCTTAGAAGCCCAATTTATAAAGGCTTTTCATGCAAGGTTGCATGCGTATGCAAACACATAAGCCAATAACACATAACCCACTAACTATTAATGGGCGTAATGTCTTTATAGTTTGCTAACACCTAACCCACTATAGTTAGTGGGTTTATCCAACAAAATGTTGGATTTTTTCACTAACTTTAGTCAAATGGTAAAATTGTCATTTGGTCAAAGTCAAACTTTGACTTTTCAAACCAAAAAGTCAACATTTTGACTTTTTACAATTTTATCCGTCTTGACTAATTTTGATCTTCCGAGCATGAATCCGCATTTATTTTCTCAAGATTCAAATGACATTTGAATATATTGCCGGTCAAAGTTTGACTTTTCAAAGTCAAAAGTCAAAAGTCAACATTTTGACTTTTTACAACTTTGACTATTTTCATCTTTTTCGAGCTTCCGGGTATGAATCCACATTTATATCTTTAATATTTAAATCCCATTTGAGCATAAATCTCTATTAGTAATCTAAAACCTACGGCTATATCACATATACTTGTCGGTTTCTCTCTCCTCTCCTAGTTCAAACAATTCAACTCATTCCATCATACTGTTCTAAGTTTATTCCATATGAGCTAGCAGGGGAACCTAATGGACCTATAGATCATGGGCTCCAACGATTCGAGATTAACAAGCTAAACTCTTTTATACCGAGCTAATAAACATTTGTTAACTAACGAATCATTCCACTAAAGTCCCGTAGTTGTACTCCCCTCCCTATAGATATATTTGTGTCCATTTGATATAACCATGATCAGTAAGTTAATCCTTCACAAGTTGTTCATAACCTCGGCTAAGTCAAAATACCGTTTTGAGGCTACATCTTGTTCCTTAAGTCCCACCGATCCACTATTGAACAATTGGTTTAAGGTCCAACTTGTAAACCGAATCCTTATCGGACCAATGAGAGGGTGGGGCCCATTTGTTCAAGACTTGGATTTAGTCTTTAAGGGAACAACCTACCTACTAACCCTAAAGCGGGTAAGAGTGAATTCCGTCTTGCACCTATGTTCCCAACTATCCATCCATCTTACTCCTGAAATGGGAGGCTTATTGAGCCAATGCTAATGAGTTGCCCTCACCTATGCAGATCTAAAGATAATCTCGTGTGAACAGGAGCTCATAGTTAGCTCAGGATTAAGATTAAGTTACCTAGGTCATCAGTAATCGAGATAGTCAGTTTTAAACAGTAAACGACGTTATAACATAAAAGTGACTATCTCATGGTTCTGTCTTATGTAAACCTTTTTACATAGGATTCCTCCACTTTCATGTCTCTACATGAACAATTCAGGATTACATCATTTGTGTTAACTACAAAGCAGGTCGCATCCATAGTATCTCTGAATAAGGCGCTCAACCTTTATTTATATATTATAGACTATTTAGGCTATTTACTCGAACTTAATCCATATTTATGTCTCTACATAAAGTTCAAGTTTACTCAAAATAGTCTTGGGATTTTAGTTTATTGGATTTAAGATTATAGTATTCAATTTCTTAATAATGACTTTATTGAATAGAATATGATTACAAACTACGAGTTTTAGGACATAAATTCCAACACCAAACGGATGTTATGGGGTGCTAACACCTTTTCCGTACACAAAGTTGGATGGAATAAGAGTTTTATGGGGTTAGTCACAAATTGAAAGGCATAAGATTCTTTGGGAGTCAAATCTCAAAAGTTACATTTAGCTAGATTTTACAAAAATAAAATAATTGAAAACGTGATTTTGTTTTAAATTAATGTATAACTAATTAAGTTTACCAAACACTTAAAAGATTCTCCAATAATCTCGAAATCAATCTCAATTGCATAATAAGGTCAACTCAACAAGTAAAAGGATTAACAATCTCATGTGTGGTTAAAAGCAACTAATTGGTTGAATCAAATTATAATCCTCCAACTATAATCCTAATCATAGTTAGGTGTAAAGCATACGAAAGCCTTACACAGAGTTGGAGAAATAAAACAACAAATCTTCATTAGAAAAAAAAAAGAAAAAAAAAGTAGAAGGGAAGTTTATGTTGTCCAAATAGTCCATAATAATGGAAGCTAAGAGAGCAAGGAAAATGGAAACTTTGAGAGGTTTAAGGAAGCTTTTATTGGCATCAGATGCCAATATTTCATCAAATCTGAAAAGAATACATATGTCAAATTATGATTGAAATATATGCTCTAATGGGTTTAATGTTTACTACAAAAGCTAGTACCTGTAAAATTAATTAAAGTTGTTCAAACATAAAGCAGTAGAATGAATACACAGTGTGTTTGGGTTTACTATTATTGTTATTATAATTATTGAATAAAAATGTTTATAATGTGAAATCTTAAAATTGAATGGTCACAAGAGAGAAAGATAATGTCAGGAACAGACATAAGATGCTTTGCCTGCTTCTTTATATTTTCATTAAAGCTATTTGCTTTGCTATTACTGATTGATTCTTAGTTGTATTTTAGTATTGATTTGAACACCAATAAATCCTGTCCCCTTCCTTTTCTCTTTCTAGTCTAAATCTCCCTTTCACACTTTTTTATTACATTTCATCCCTCTACGTTTTTTTCTTTTTAGTCTGCTCTAACTATCACAATCTAAAATAATAACAACATAATGTATCTCAATTATTATTGAATTAAATTCTACCTTAAATTTAGTTCTCGAAAAGTCTAAATTAAGAAAGCTAAAATTAAGGGTTTTTAAAATATCATTTTTCATCTTTGTATATTGAGATTTGTTTAATTTTAATCTCTAAATTTTGGTATCTTTAATTTTAGCTTCCTTACTTTCAACAAATTTTGAATTTAATCTTTTATGCTATTTATTGTAATTCTTCTTTAAAAAAAAAAATAGTATTTTTATTATAGCCTTTGGAAACATATTCACTTATTTAATTGAAAAAAACATATTATATTTTTTAGGTTTTTTTTTTTAATATAACAAGTCGAAAAAATATTTACACTTTATAGAACATTTCTGAAAACGGAAAAAAAATGCAAACCTACAATGAAAAATACAAAAAATACTCTAGTCGACACGCAATTAAACAGTCAGATGCACACATGTAATTCTTTTTCTAAACGATCATGATACACAATCATGTATTATTTCTTACATGATTGTGCGATCATGTAGGAAATAATACACGGTTGTGTAATTATTTTTAATGTTGGAAAAAATGTTTCGTGTAATTTTTCTTCTAAACGATATCATAATACATGATTGTATAGGAAGTGATACGTGATCGTATAGGAAATTATACATGATTGTGTAGTTCTTTTTAATGATAAGAAAAATGCTTTAAATCTAAACAATCGTGTTAACTAGGTAAACGATTAGTGAACATGATTGTTTAGATTATATCAAAGTGATATTTAAACGATCTTGATATTCGGGAAGAAGAATTATAAGAAAGAAAGAGAAGATAAAGAAAGAAAGAAAATGAAAATGAATAAATTAGAAAAAATGAAAATCTACCAGAGGAACCAAAGAAATCTGGAAAAGAAAGATAAATAAATCACAAAAAAAAAAAAAAAAAAAAGAGAAGTGACGAATCGTCTGCAATATCAAGGACAAATCTGAAATTTATTAAAAAAATTTACAAACTTCATAAGCTTTGTTACACGAGCCATAAATATTATGGTATTTTGTTATATTTATGAAAATTTACCTATTATTTAATTAATTTCGATAAGAACTAACTTTGAGGACTAAATTTTAAGATGGACAAATTTCAATCTTTAGGGTTTGTATCAATTTAAACCTCAATCTTTAGAATTTGTATCAACCTAAAACAAAAACTAATAATATAGTATCAATTATAACCCTAAAAATAGTTATACTTCAATTGAAAGCCTCAATTATATTTATAGATAAATATTTAGTTATTATACTTGAAATAAATGTAGAAAGTAAAATGTTTGAAGATTGAAATTAAATTAAATAAATAAAAAAAGTAAAGAACAATTAGGTTAAATTAATTTCAAAGTATTTCCTAAAGTGGAAGGAAAGACCATCAAAAGAGAGATGAGAAGACCAACTAATTATCTCGGTGTCTTATATTGTCTTTCCATTCTTCTCTTTGCTTAAAATAAATTTTTATCTTTAAAAATTGTTAATGCTGTCATGACCATCACCCAATTTTCTTTTCTGTCTTCTTCCTTTTTATTTCTCTCTCTTCTCTTCATAAGTAATTATTAATATTAATATTGCAACCAACTTTGGGCATTGATGGGAATAGTAAAAGATGGTACCTTTCTCAATCAAATTCTAAACCCATTTTCTTGGAAGTTTCTGTTTGTCATATTGTGGCAAAATGGGAACTTCACTTATTTTTCTTTCCACTATTAATTCACTCCCTCCACTTTCTCTCTCTCTCTTTCTTCAATTTGGAGAAAGAAATGAGAAAAACAAAACTCCCTTGAAACCTCAAAATTCATTTGCTTTTTTTTTTTTTTTTTTAAATCAAAAAGGGATTAGGGAAATGAAAATTTTGGGTATAATTAATTAAAAATGCTTTGGGATTTCATATTCCTCCCAAAGCTTTCCATCAAAATTTCCTTCATTTAGTTGTGTTCTACTACTACATACATACCCCAAGCAGTGTCCTCCTGTCTCTTTTATATCATCCAACCATTCTCTATCCCCTTTCACTCTTTTTTCTATTTCTTTTTTTAATTCAAAAGGCGAAAAAGACCCATTTCAAGACTTGGGCATGTTCAATTGGAGTGAAGGAGGCAGAAATCCAACAAGTCTTGTTTATGGATTGGGTTTGGGGAAAGTTTTCTGGAGAACCCAATTTTCCGGAAAACAAGCAGAACCCACCCTCCAGTTTCTCTGACTCGATTGGCTCCAACAAGGGTTCCAGTCAAGAAAGTTCTTCCTCTCATGGATCCTCTAAAAGGACTCGATTACTCCATGGGAACCAAAACCAGACGTGTTTGGTGGATGGATGTGACACTGACCTCACCAATTGCAAGGATTATCATCGACGCCATAGGGTATGCGATTCTCACTCCAAAACCCCTGTTGTGATGGTGAGAGGAGAGGAGAAACGATTCTGTCAACAGTGTAGCAGGTAAAAACAACCAAAAATTATTGATGGGTTTTGTTTGGATTTTGCCCCAAAATGTATGGTTTGTTGATTGTTCTTGAGTAAAAGTATTGTAGATTCCATTCGCTTGGTGAGTTTGATGAGGTGAAGAGGAGCTGTAGGAAGCGGCTTGATGGGCATAATCGACGTAGGAGGAAGCCTCAGCCTGAATCACTGTTTATGAGTTCAAGGGATTTTCTGTCAAATTGTAAAGGTTAGTAAGTGATTTTTGTTTCGAAATATACCATAGAAAAATGTATTGATTGATGGATGTGGTTGTTTGGAGGGAGGGAAACTGAAAAGGAAAAGAAAAATGATTCATGATTGATGTTGTGATTTATGAAATTGGGTTATCCTCCTCAAATCCATAGGTCCAATTGTGCTGCAGTTCAGTGATCAACAGATTCATCATGTGTCCGATGAAATTGGTAGGAGTTTATGGCCTGTTAGGACTGAAGGTGAAAAGAAATCTTCAGTGGTTCCATCAAATTCCTCTGCTTACTTCAGTTATGGAAGAGGAGACAACAAAGAGTTGCCATTTTTCCTGCATAAAAATGGCAAAAGACAAAGCAAGCAAATGGTTTCTTCTCAGCTGTCTTTTAATCAGCAACTTCCTGATGTAATCTCTCAGGGTAGCGAGGTGGACAACCAGAAACCAGTGACCACCGATACTTCGCCCGAGGATTCGGGTTGTGCTCTCTATCTTCTGTCATCACGCACGGTGCAAGCTCACTCAGATGCTGGCTTGAGCTCTTTGGTTCAGTCCCATCTGAGTGTTCCAGTCCAAACACATGAGACTGAGCTGCATTTCAGTAGTCTAAGTGACTTCTCTGGCTCCTTTGATTCCAAGGACAAGCCTGTTTCTTCTCAGTTGGGTCTTGAAATGGAAGAAGAATCTGATGGCTTGTTCCAAAATGAGGCTCCACATAAGTTTCCCATTTCTTGGGAGTAGTTTGCTTCAACGAACTTGTCTGTTTTATTTTTATGGCTTTAGTCCAAGACTTTTGAATTTGAACTTTTGTGTTCTGTGATTGTAGACAGCAAATGTATTTTGCTGGTTTGTTTTCTCAGTTTCCGTGACTGCTTTGACATTATCATTTACACTGGGATTCACCTCCGCATTGTGAGCACGTTACAATATCTTTCGTGCCATTTTGTAACACCTACGGCGAGGGATCCTAGTGATGAATTATTGTTCTGTTCGTCTTCTAGACTTGTTTTTCGAATCATGTTTTCTTTGCAATTTTCTGTGTTCTTACATATCCTAGATCATTTTGAGTCTTGATGCTGGACTTGTATACTTTGAGATGAATGTTATCTTTAATCCAAGTCTATGGGATTTCATTAAATGGTTTTACTTGGTAGTATGTTGGCTCAGAACATCACATTTTAAATATTGAGATTTTCAAAATATTTCGTCATTATAGTGACTTAGTTAATCAAGTGTTGCATAAAGAACTGCCGATTAGTTATCCCCTTC
This sequence comes from Cucumis melo, assembly GCF_025177605.1. Taxonomy (NCBI): domain Eukaryota; kingdom Viridiplantae; phylum Streptophyta; class Magnoliopsida; order Cucurbitales; family Cucurbitaceae; genus Cucumis; species Cucumis melo. Next base: position 22,046,094 of record NC_066862.1, read on the forward strand.
TTCCTCTTATGAGAAGTTAGCTCAGAGCTTAAACAACATTGGTAAGCAGCACATACTAAAAGTAGAACCAACATTCCCCTTTTGTAGAAGTATTTAAAAATTAGTATTTGAATCCTACTTGACCTTAAAGATATATATTTCTGTTTTGTTCACTGTATAGGACAAATGAAACTTAAATTTCAGTACCTTCAGAAGATGGTTGTTTTGGTCATTTTATTTCATTGATAGTTTTCATTTCAATTTATTCCTTGAAATACTCGTAAGATGAATTGAGAACTTGGTCCCTTGTTTTTTGGCCCTAATAGTACTACTACTACCCTTTGTTGTCCCTCAGTAGAGCAAGTCCGAATAGCAACCTGATGGGCAATCAATTGATCGACAGGAATGATCGCGGTGAATGGTTGATAGTCATACCCTTGTCCTGGAGGCTGCTTGCTATCATAACCTTTTCTTCTACTGTATGTGAAAAAAAAAAGTGACCAACCTTTTATGTTGAGATAGATGTTAGTCCAAAGAAAGCTGTTGTACCTTTTTAAGTTTATAGTTCCTTACTAGCCTAGTGAAATGGATATTTAGATTATTTTGTCTTTCATTTACCTATAAAGTAGGCTCTTTTTAAATTGTATGAGACACAAATTTATTTTCAATTAAAATCTAAAGTGAAATCTTCAATTTATTTTACTTTTTCGACAGTGACCATCCAATATTTTAAAAAACTAACAATACTGACCAATTGATATAGTTTCTCTAAATTTTTCTATTTTGATACTGTACAAATCTAATCCATAGAATAAATACCAATTATATAACTGTCTTATTTTAAAATAAGTTTTAAGTATTTCAAATCTAAATCTAAATTAATATTTAATATCATTTCATTCAATAAAAAAAATTCAAAACAATATAAACCGACTCGTTTTCCAAAAAAGAAAAAAAAATTAAAACTACTAGTAATGTAATTGATAGAAATACAAAATTAACTTATCAAATTAAAGACAATAAAATGTTGCATAAATTAAATTGATATATAAATTATTTAAAAATTATTGAAATAATACATCATCTCAAGACATTCCTATTTTAAAAACTACATAAGCCAAGTGAGACACATAAATACTCTAGGATATCCTCATAAATTTCTTTTAGAAAACAAATATAGCTATTTAAAAATGTCAAAACATCTATAAATTCAACCCAATTATTAAATATTGTGTTAGGTTTACGAACAATAATAGAAACAATCACTTCAACAAAATAGAGGATAAAACTTGAAAATACTGAAAGCTTGAAATGCAAGAGAAGCATATGCCAAATTGGGGGAGTCATTATTTGAGAGATGACAACAAGAGGAATTTGGTGGGGCCATTTGGTAGGTTTGAAGTATTTATCCAAAAAAAATCTCTTAATGGGGAAAAGGAGAGAGTGAGCTGAGATAAGAGTAGGGAAAATGAAATGGGTCCCTACTCCAATCTCCTACAATAAATAACAAAAACAAACAAATATTTCTATTAAATCCAATCGTGGCACTAAAATAAACCACATACGGAAACACTCCCCTAGCCAATAAATAAATAGCCACTCAACATTCCCATCAGTCCCTGTTCCACTCAACATTCCCATCAGTCCCCTGTTCTATAGATAGAGACTAAATTTATAGCAGGATCAAAGAGAATCATTTATAAAATTTCAAATATCAAAAATCATATCTACTTTTTACTTTTATACTATGAAATGAAACACCACTAATCTTTGTAACAAACGGGATTGGATTGTATTAGATGGCTGAGGCTGGTCTCTAGTTTTGACATAATGATACTAAATATGGAATTGAACAGGGGAAGTTGCATAATTTCTAAAACACTAATTTTGACAGGAAACAATTTCCTTGTCTATCTCCAACAAGGCAGACATAATTATAATAAATAAAAAATGTAGTCAAAATAATGCTATAAAGTCAGACAGCAATTATCCCTGCACTGGGGGCAGTGCCAGCACCTCTGATTATTAGGTCATTCCATTGAATAAATTAGGTTCAATAACTTTAGGTCATTCCATTGAATAAATTAGGTTCAATAACTTTAGGTCATTCTACTGAATAAATTAGGTTCAATAACTTACCACAATCAGGCGTGTAAATGAGAACAGATCACCCTCCTTTCACAGCAGATTTTGGGCTGTCTTACAAGTCAAGAATGACAGAAGGACAAGATATATTAGTATGTACCAGCCAAGCCGTTTAACTCAATCATATAAAACAATACTCTTTCATTAAAAATATAAGGATTTAAAGATATCTTGTTTAACAAACTAGGGTTTCTATGTAACCAAAAGTCGTCTTTATTTTTCATCTTGGTCAAAGGGATCAGATACTAAACTGGGATGGAAAGGAACAGTGAAAACTAAGAGATTTTTTTGTGTTGTGAAATGGACAACAAAATTTGGGTGAGGGGGGAGATATTGACTTAAGTTTACATTGCTAAATGACCAATATGGACATTAGTGCTTGTCATCCTTGGGAATATCTTTCTGAGAAGTCTTGGACTCCAGCTCCTTGGTTGTTTTCTCCACAGCCCTGAAAGAACATCACAATCGTATGCACATTACAAAAAGTATGGCCTACAAAAGGTACATCCAGCCTGTTGCATTCACATGCCAAAATCGATTTATTTTAACATTCTTCTGGCCAAACATAACTACACAGCATTAAAATTGCTAATAATAATATGTTGCTAGATCTAATACCATAAAATTAATTAATTAATTAATTAATTAATTAAAAACAAGGAAACAAATATGAGATGCTAGAGGCACGAGTAGTATGCAAATAGGAGACCGATTTCCCAGTCCGTTTTCTAGAGAAAGAAGGCAGAGGAAGAACTTTTAACTTTTAAGTGAACGTTAGTTGCAAGTACGGTAGGGACTATCAGGACATTTTATAATGATACAGACAATAGAAAGGACATCTGAGAGGACCGAAGGCGGCTAACTAATTAGAAGGAAGCAAGTAAAGTGAGCACTACGAGGAGGAGGATTCCAAGACTCTTGAAAGTCTAGGTAGCCTGTAATTTTCATAAAAAAGCAATAAACTGATACATTAAAAAATACTTTTCCGGTTAGGCTTTGGTTTTGGAGTTTCATTATTACTTTATTCTCACGTCCTTTACTTTGTACGGTCCTATGAGACAAAATATATTGGGGTCTAGCAATGAATTGGAAGACGAACCCCGACATAACAAATTAGTTTACACCAAAAGCATATTCCATTAATCAATTTGTCATCCCCTTGTACACGTGATCAAGATTCAAGAAAAGTACCTTAACTATGAAGGGGAGAATTAGTATAAAATAGTAACATTAGAACGATGATAGACCTATCCAGTCGATGAATCGATCAAGTCCCTTTCTCTATCAGTTTTTTAACCTTCCATTACCAAAAGCGGCTTTTCACAGTATTCTACAAGATAAGTAATGTTTAAGAAAAGATTTGACAATGAAATTAGATTCTCTAGCTCATCTCTTTTCACGGCAAGCCTACTCCAAAACTACGACTAGATTAACTTAGAAGGAGTTTCTCATGGAAACTGACGGCAAGGAAATCTTTAAAATGCAAAAAGGTGGCACTTAATTAAGGAAATGTAACCTTCATTTTTCAACTATATTGTTACTCTCTTCCTTCCTTAGCATTCTTGCCAACACTCGCCCCCAGTATTCTCCATCTTTTGTAATCTCCACTTAAACAACCTCTTACCAAGAGAAATATTTTCTTAGTTAGAATTACATGTTCATTTCATTTACAACGGTTGGAAATTAGGGGCTAGTGGAGTGTTTACAAAGCCCCAAGGTTATTTGTGTAATTTATTGTACTCTAGTTTTATTTCCTTTTTTGTTAGGGCTTCATATGGCCTATATTTATTCTTCCATCTTGTATTCGTTTAATTATTAGAAAATAATAAGAAATACTTCTGTCATGGTTTTTTCTCTCCCTATACTAGGGTTCTCCCTGTATACTATGTGCTTTCTATTCTTCTTTATTTTTCAATACTAACTATCTGCGACTTTGGTCATGCCCTTTAAATCCCTATTGAACAAGTTGACTATCAACCCTCCCTTCAAAGAAACATTTATATCTCTGCCTCTTATCAGGACCAGAGCTTTACTTTTATTCATGAAATGCTTATACTCTCACAATCTCCCTAATCCACTCCCCATTTATTTATTTATGTTTATAAAAACAACTTTCATTGAGAAAAAAAGTAAAAGAAAACAAGGACATACAAAAAAAAAGCCCACCAAAAAATACCCCTGCTAAAGGAAGGGGTTCCAACTAATTAAAATGCCACCATGAGAATAATTACAAAAAAAGCTTCCAAATCAAAGTCCAAAGGGACAAATGAAAACTAACTAAGAACCAAACCTCACAAGGGTCCCTTTCCCACCGCGGAACACTCAATGATTCCTCAATCATTGCACATACACCCCTTTGCCCAGCAATCCAAACATCAAACTCCTGTAGGAAGCAACTCCACAAGTCCGTGCAAACTAATAGTCTTAAAGGAGATGACCCAAGCCTTCCTCTGCCTTTTGACAAAGAATACAGCAGAAAGGCCCCATTAGTGAGGTCATCTTCCTAGATAGCTATCTAAAGTGTTCATTAGACGAAGCAAAACTTGCCAGGTAAAGAACCTGATTTTCTTAAGGATCTTAATCCCCCAAAACACATCAAAAACTAGCTCCCTGATGGGGGAGAGATCTAGCAACAATCTAAAAAAGGATTTACAAGAAATCCTTCGCTCATCCAAGAATTTGGACTTCAAACACAAACATCCCTCCTTTTAGCCCTAAAATTCCACTCATCCAATAATAAAGAAAGAAAAGAAGCGACCTCCATCATTTCCCGATTAGAAATATGAAAACATAACCCAAAAGAATTCATCCTTTTCTTCTCGTTCAGAATTGATTCACCGCACCACTTCCCAAAGAAAATCTCTCATAAACTTCTCCATGCATTTACAAACCAAACTAGGAGCTCGAGATAAGGAAAAATAGTACACAAGAATGCCATTAAGCACCAATTTGATCAGAGTCAGATTCAACCTACTAGTAATTTTCTTCCATGAGCTAACCTCTTCCGGATCTTCTCAGAAATAAGGTCCCAAAAACCTGTGGACCTCAGATTACCTCCCAATAGAAGGCGAGGAAGGAGGAAGGAAAAAAAAAACTCACAACAGAACCCATCCGTCCATCTCCTGAGCTTAACTTGATCACCGTTAATCCCCAAAAAATTTGGCACTTCTATTAGTTTTAAGAACAGATATGACCTCAAAGAACCTCACCATATGATCAAAGGATCAAGAAGGAATCCTTGTTGCTCGAGCAGAACAACATCATATCATCAACAAACTGAAGATGTGACAAGGCCACCTCATACAACCAAACCTAAAAGGCTGATTCTTTCCCATACACCTCATACAACCAAATCGAGCACGTCTTCTAAAGCCCAAGTTCCACGAATGAGTAACAATACACCAACAGTCAGCCACAAAAGCATCCTTGTTCAATGATAAGGAGAACAAGTTAGGAAATTTTTTTGCAAGCGGCTCCACACCACACCAATTGTCCTTCCAAAATCTGATTTTGGTTCCTTTTCCCAACACAAAAACTGAGAATTTGAAGAAGGTCTCCTTGTGCTTCAAAATACTGGCCCATATAAGACTTTCCCCTGTTCGGATCTTTAGTAGACCACCCATTCTCCTCTAAGCCGTAAATGGCCACGATTAAATGCCTCCATAAGGAGGCTTCTTCCTTGCTAAACCTCCAAAACCATTTGGTGAGAAAAGCAACGTTCTTTGCCTAAACGAGCCAATCCCAAGGCCACCATAACAGATTGGGCGAGAAGTATAATCCCAATTGACAAGGTGGGCAACCGAATTAGTAGACTGATGGAACTCCACTGGTATTCAATTACACTTTATTGATATCAAATCTCAATTACAAGTAGTAATCCTCTCTCTCGGTTATTCTATCTTTCAAGAATTAACACAAGACTTTCTTCATAAGACTTCCTCTGCCTATTCACTGGACTTCTGTAGCTATTTATAATGCACATATTCAACTACTTCTTTAACAGATTTCCTAACTAACTTTCTAACTATTTCTATAACAAACTTCTATAACAGCCTAACTATTTATTTGGTTGTTTAGGCTATCTAACTTGCTATCTATTTCTTTCCTCTATGGCTGTACTGATGTATTATAGGAGCTGGTGGTCTATCATTACACTCCTTCTCCAAATTCACCTTGTCCTCAAGGTGAAGCTGGGAAAACTTCTGTTGAATTTCATCATAATCTTCCCATGTTGCCTCATTTCGAGACAATCCTTTCCATTTGATCAGCACATCCCATCCAACAATCTTATTCTTCATGTATCCATAAACTTCTTCTGGGTCAGCTCTCCATTCATGGTTCTCGATCAGATAGGGCGTTTCTGCTGATTCTGTTTGATGTTCCCCTCCACTGTAGCCTTTAAGATTGGCTTCGTTTCGGATGATTTCCCGATTTTTAGTGAGCTGGGCCAATAGCATCATTTCGGCTAAACCGACCGGTCTACAAAACTCGACCTCGGCCTTAATCCACGGTAAAAGCCCATTCATAAATGTTTCCTCAATTACCCGATCTGGTAAATCTGATACAGGCGCCATCAATTTATCGAATTGATTACGATATTCCTCCACGCTTGATTCTTGTCGGATTCTTAGGAACTGCCCGCAAATCGATCCTTCCCTTACTGATCGGAATCGTATGAGTAATCGTTCTTTTAAATCCAACCAATTCTTGAAATTGTTTCGTTCTTCCTACGCTCTATACCAATTTAAGGCTGGTCCTTCGAATCTGATTGTCGCCACGATCATTTTCTCAGAATCAGTCAGCCTATGAATTTGGAAATAACGATCTACACGAAATAGTCACGCATCTGGATCTTCACCATTAAACACTGGCATCTCGATTTTTTTGAACTTACTTCGATCATTGTTTTTCTCTTCACCATCTTTTTCATTTCCGTTCACTTCATCGATTAGTTCTGCCATTTTTGTTTTCATTTTGCTTGATGATCCTTCCATTCGTGTGTTATTAACCGTTCTTTCATCATTCCTTCGATATACTTCAAGGTTAATTGTTGCTGATGTTGAATTTGTTCATTATGAGAATCTATCTTCTCTAAGTGTTTCGTGATTTTCGCTTCAAGTATCGGTATTCTTTGTAACTCTGTTTGGATGTTGATAATCTCTTGCTCAATGACTTCAAATCTCTCTTCGGCTTTCTTTGCCATTTTTCTTTTCTTGTCTAGGATTGAACTGCTCTGATACCAATGTGATGGAACTCCACTGGTATTCAATTACACTTTATTGATATCAAATCTCAATAACAAGTAGTAATCCTCTCTCTCTCGGTTATTCTATCTTTCAAAAATTAACACAAGACTTTCTTCATAAGATTTTCTCTGCCTATTCACTGGACTTCTGTAGCTATTTATAATGCACATATTCAACTACTTCTTTAACAGATTTCCTAACTAACTTTCTAACTATTTTTGTAACAAACTTCTATAACAGCCTAACTATTTATTTGGTTGTTTAGGCTAACTAACTTGCTATCTATTTCTTTCCTCTATGGCTGTACTGATGTATTATAGGAGCTGGTGGTCTATCTAGTAGACCCTCCTGTCCAAACAAAGTTCCTATCACCTTTTCCAATCTCTTGATAACACCAATCGGAGCTTGAGCAAGGGAGAATAAATAGCAAGGAAAGCTATTAAGTACTGATTGCACAAGAGTTAACCTACCCCTTTGGAGAAATGAACTTCCCACTAAAAATAGTTGGGCCATAAATCTAAATGTGAAGATGTTTCTACCAGCAACCATCTCTCTTCACCTTTGTAGCCTTACCCAACCAACACTAACTTTTCCTCTAGTAATTTAAAGCTACAAATCCTCGACCTCTAGAATAACCTTAATCCAGGAGAACTTCATTTCTAATTACAAACATTTCCAACTCCCCCCCGCACCACACATGAAACGTTATATCTCACCTCACCAAATGATTTAGTTTTTCTTTAATTCTTTGTCTTTCCATCCCCAATAAACTCTCTTGGATATTCAACCAGCTACTCTATTAGGCATGCGGACCAAAAGTGTATAAAATACGAAAGAGTAAATGCGAAAATCCGGTGAATCGAAGTTCCCAATATCTTCATGGGTCTCCAAATACATCTCTCTTGGATTTCCACTAAAGCGTGCCCCAGATACTTTATCGGCCACTCGCTGAACAACCAAAACAATCGTCCTTCATAGTGATTCTCTCACTTTCCTCATTAATCCCAGAAAGTTCAGATTTACTCAAACATCCACATGGATGTACCCAAAATGAATTCAAAGTAGGTTTTCTTTTGGTTAACAATACATCCAGCAATTTAACGCAATTGCAAACCCAAACTAAGAAATTATACAAATCCGGACATGAATACTCCCATGGCCTGCGCATTAGATTCCTAAGGCACATAATCGATTCCAACCATAATCAATTGCTGAAGTGTAGAAATTCAGTTCCAATACCAGTATTATGCAGGAATGTTAAAAGAAAAAATACGAAAAAAAACAACCAAGAGTACTAAGAATAAATAGAAAATTACTTGGATTCCTCTTCAAGCCAATGGCGGATTTGCTTGACGTTGCGCCTGAAGATTGCAGCCGATTGCTTCACATCGCTTCTCAAAAGAAGAACCACGGCGCTAACCCCGGCCACCGTCAAGATAAAATTGGTTAAAGCCATGAATTTGAATCCTTCAGCCTTCAGCCTTCAGTTGAGTACAATTCGAGCTTGTGGACACCGGTTGGTTATTGGAGTTTCGAATGCATATGCAGACCTACTTCAATTGTTGTTCGTTTGGCTGATTGAAGAAGACGATGGCCTAATGGGCTTTTGAGGATTTGTGATTGTTCATTTAAAGCAATTTGGGCCCATCACAAGCCCCAACTCTAAAGAAGCCCAAGAGTTCTTTGTTTATTATCAGGGCTGACCATTAGATAAAAGAAGGAAATTTCGTAGAAATGACAAATATAAGAATGAAAATTATCAAAATAGCAAACTGTTATTTTCTTTTGATTTATGGCAAAACTAACTGCCTGGAATAATTTTCAACTTTTTTCGACCGAAAATACCCCTCAACGGATGAGAACTGTCCATAATCAAATACAGTATATTTAAGGAACCCGGAAAATCAAACAAAACATTATCACATAGCCGATTATAGTGTATCTGTAAACACACCCACTTATGATAATTATTAACCAAATCAAATAATTATTATATTATTTCAAAGATCCCTAACCATATTCAATCGATTTCAATATCCCCTAATTATTCCCATTTTTTCCTTCAATAATTATATATTCAAACTTTAGCTATCGATTTTTTCCTTCAATAGCTATTAACGCAATGAATAGGTTCTAAAATTTTAATGCACTGAATTCTTCCTTCCTAAAATCATGATAAACATGATACAATAATTAACCATATACAAAAACATTAAAAAAAAAGTAACGGAAAAGCATTTAAAACATTCAAAATTCAAATCTCTAAAATTCAAATTTAAATTCCAACCATTTCCTAAGATTATGGCAAATATAATGGGAATACTTAAGTTTAGATTCAAATCCCAACTATCCCTAAAATCATGCCAAATAAATTGTGATCTATCTTTAATGTTGCCAACAAACCATAATTAATGGAAACCAAAACACAAGATTCACCGAAAAACAATCTCAAATTTGAATATATTAGAAAAATACAAAATTCACTGGAACGTTCATGGCCATTAAAACATAAATTTCAACGAATAACGGAGCAAAGCATATTCTTTTGAAATTTTAACATCTTTATATTCTAAACGACCTTAGAAAAATAACTAATATTGCATTCCCAACATTATATTCATAAGATTATGCTATATACATTTTATTTCTTTGCCATTGACTACCATATTTTCGTAATATCCGACCATTACATCAAATTAAAATGTGATCCCTACAAATGAAACAAGTACCCGTATAATATATGAAACAATAATTTAATTTAATATTCATCCCTCCTTTATATTTTTTATAAAAACAAAACTAAACTTTTCATCTGCAATATTATTTGTAGGGGAATCCGTGTAAATGGTAAATATAAGAATGAAAATTAGAAAAATAGCAAATTGTTATTTTTTTTATTTATGGCAAAACTAACTGCCTGAAATAGTTTCCCACTTATGATAATTATTAACTAAATCAAAAAATTACAGTGTATTTGTGAACGCACTCACTTATGATGATTATTAACTAAATCAAAAAATTATTATATTCTTTCAAAGATCTCTAAATATATTTGATTGGGTTCAATATCCCCTAATTATTCTGATTATTACCTTCAATAATTATATATTCAAACTTTAGCTATTAAGTTTAGAATCAAATCTCAACCCTCCCTAAAATCATGTCAAATAAAATTTGGTTTAATTATGGCAAATATAATGGAAATATTTAAGTTTAGAATCAAATCCCAACCCTCCCTAAAATTTGCCAAATAAAATGTGATCTATCTTTAATTTTGCCAACCAATCGGAATTAAGGGAAACAAAAATAGAAGATTCAGCGAAGATAATCAACCGGAATTAAGAAAAACGAAAATTTGTACTAAAAGAAGAAGGTGGAAAGCGACAGTGCGGGTGAAAAGCCATTTGAAAATTTGAAGAATGTTAGAACCGGAGAAAATTTGAAGAAAATTATTTTGAGAACTCGGTATTTTTTACCGATACATGCAGAAAACAGAGGAAAAATCCAAAGGTTGAAGAAGGAACAGAAGCGTGAAACGAAACAACTCACCCATACTTTGGGTGGTGCAAACCGATTAAAAAGGAAGGGCGTGCAAACGGTGGAAAAGCGACGGAAGAGAAACGGATGGTGGAAAAGCGACGGAAGAGAAAGCGACGGTGGAAAAATGGAAGAGAAAGCTACGGTGGAAAAGCGATGGAAGAGAAACGGATGGTGAACAAGCAACGAAAGAGAAAGCGACGGTGGAAAAGAGACAGTGGAAATGTGCTGGAAAGCCTTTACAGAAGATGGTTTATTTTTTTAGGAGGAAAAATTAGGAAATTGAAGGGAGTGCATAATATGTATTAATTACAGGGTATTTGTGGTTTTTCTTACTGTTGTATTTAGGAATCTATGTTGTAAAGTAGATAGAGGCATTTAAGGCATAGTTATCCCATTTAATATGTAGAAATTAAATGTTTTGCTATTTTGACAATTTAAAAATAAATTTGTCATTTATCCAAAGTAAAACTTAGATTTTGCTATTCTTTTTGTCGCCCCATAAAAGAAAGAGATTTCATAATGTATAACAGTTTTTGTATAAAATATTAAGGATATGGCAGTTTATGAAACAATTTGCAAATATAGCAAATTTTTTATTTTTTTAAAATATATTCCAATATTACCCTTGTTTTTAAAAGAATACTGACGCGAATTTCTCCTCCTCCATTCCTCTGCGCGATTTTCTCCCTCTCCAATATATTCTCCACGATTTTCTCCCTTCTTCCGCCTTACTATTCTCCACGTTAAGAACACCTTCTTCCGCACGATGCCTTCTTCCGCCTCCAACGACGCCTTCTTTCGCCTCCAACGACGCCTTCTTCCGCCTCCAACCAGTCGTCATCTTCCGTCTCCAACCACAACTTCTTCCGCTTCCAACCACAACTTCTTCCGCCTCCAACCAGTCGTCATCTTATTGTCTATTTTCTCTTATTTTCGTTAAATCATCTGGTATGTAGTCTTTGATTTTAGTTTCGTTAAATCTCTAGATTCTTTCTTTTTAGTATTTTAGTTTTTCTGTTTGTAATCTTGGATATGACTTCATCTTCTTGCAGAATTACATGTCTATCATTTTCTATTAATGATAGTGATAGACTTGTATCCTAGTGTATCACTGAAAGAAGTCTATCACTAATACACTATGATACAAGTCTATCACTGATAAACACTTTGTCTTCTAGCACTAATACACTATTTTTTTTTAATTCTTGCAGAATTACATGTCTATCATTTTCTATTAATGATAGTGATAGACTTGTATCCTAGTGTATCACTGATAGAAGTCTATCACTAATACACTATGATACAAGTCTATCACTGATAGACACTTTGTCTTCTAGCACTAATACACTATTTTTTTAATTCTGCAGTAATTTGGAATTATGATTAAGCTTCCAATAGTAGTGTTTCATAGTGGACAGTGGGATGATATAAATAGTTACTTGAATTACAAGACTACTGGTGTATTGGTTAATGAGATGATGTCTTTTGAAAATTTTGTGAGTTTGATATTAAGAGAAGTTTGATTTGATGCATCTCCTTCTTCAATACAACTGTCAATCTTATTGGATTATGGTATCACTGAAATTCAAACTGTGGTTCAAATTCAAGAAGATAAAGATGTTACTTGGTTTCTAAGTTTAGTTAAAGGGCAAATTACAAGACATCCATTAGTTGCCCATGATATTGCTCATGTCTCTAATATGGATTTAGAATGGTCTAGTGTTGTTGACAGTGGGATGGATAATTTGTGTTCTTTGCTGCCTTCTTCTTCCATTGATGATGATTTTCAAATTCTTACAGATATTCATGTTAGTAGCTTGTCTTCTACATTCGATTTGAAAGAAAAGGATATGTTTGCTAGCAAGGAATTACTATCAAAGTCATTTTACTACATTGCTATAAAGAACAACTTTGAGTTCAAGACTGTGAGATCAAATTCTAAATCTATTGAGTTTAAGTGCTCCCAAGATAATTGTCCATGGTATGTTCGTGCATCTCGTTACAAGGGTGGGGAATTATGGCGACTAAGGAAGTATATTTCTAATCACAATTGCTCCATAAATGTTATCCAAACTACTCCTAAACAAGCATCTTCATCATTGATTAGTGATTGTATTGTAAAAAACTTTAGTTCTTTTGACCGTTCGACTCCAAATGATATTATGATTCACATGCATACTAAACTTGGTGTAAATGTTAGCTACTATAAAGCGTGGAGGGCAAAGGAACTTGTTATGAATTCTTTGAATGGTGAAGCAAAAGAATCTTATGCCTTGATTCCAAACTTTTTTATGAAACTAAAAGAAATTAACCCAGGTATGTTTTTATTCTTACAATTTATATATCATCAATCAAGCTTTTAATGATATGGTCTATCACTGACAAGTTCTATCAGTGATAGGCCTTATAGTAAATGAGCATATCATCAGACGACTGGTGTTATGGTGGTTTACTATAGGGTCTATCAGTGATAAACCATATCAGTGACAGACCTATAGTAAAACTGATACAGAGGGACATTTTAATAATATTTTTTATTTCAGGTTCATTCACTGCTTATGAAACTGATACAGAGGGACATTTTAAGTACTGTTTTATGGCTATTGGAGCATGCATTGAAGGATGGAAATATTGTAGGCCCAATATATCAGTTGACGGTACATTTTTGAAATCTAAATATGGTGAAACTCTTTTGACAGCCTCAACAATTGATGATAATAATCAAATTTTCCCATTGGCCTTTAGTATTGTAGATTCTGAAAATGATGCATCCTGGAGATGGTTTTTTTAGAATATAAAGAATAGTTTAGGGGATTGGGAAGATTTAGTTGTAATATCTGATCGACATTTAAGTATCCCAAAAAGTGTTCATAATGTTTTTCCAAATGCTGAATATTGCGTTTGTTTGCAACACCTTCTAAAAAGTTTGAAGTTGATATATAAGGACCCTATAATTGATAAGTTCTTCTTTAGATGTGGAAAAGCATATACAGTTGTTGATTTTGAGACTAATATGAGATGGATGGAGTCTATGTATTCTAGTATACGAGACTATCTTAGTAAGGTTAGTTTTGAAAAGTGGGCTCGAGCATATTGTACAAGGAAAAGATATCAAATGATGACTACAAACATTTCAGAAAGCTTAAATGCAGTTCTAAAAGAATCTAGAGATTTGCTTGTTGCAGCATTACTCGATTCTATCAGACAAATACTTCAAAATTGGTTTTATGATCGAAGAAAAGTTGCATGTTGTATGAGAACTGTTTTAACTAGTTGGGCTGAGGGAGAATTACGAATTCAACATCAAAACTCAAGAAGCTTCACAGTAAGTTTTTGTGTTTCAATGTTTATTTATTTAATTAAAGGGTAATGTAACAAGACCTATCAATGATAGACTCTATCGCTGATAGATTCTTATCAGTGATTGTTTATATCAGCGATAGATTGTATCAGTGATAAATCATATATGTTGACTAAGTTTTTTTTTCTTCAGGTTAATGCTATTAATGATGTTGAATTTCAAGTGATTGATGGAAGAAAACAATTTATTATACGGTTAGATTGCAAATCATGTACCTGTCGCGTTTGGGATCTTGATGAAATTCCATGTGCCCACGCTCTTGCTGTTCTTCGTGGGCGTAATATGAATACTTACTCTTTTGTTTCCAAGTATTTTTTGTCAAGTACTTTGATTTCAACTTATACTGGATCAGTTCGTCCGGTTGGGAACCATGCTAATTGGAAATCTATTGGGATTGAGAATAACATACTACCTCCAACTTTCAAGCGTCGAGCAGGACGACCGCAAAAACAAAGAATACTATCAATTGGCAAGAAGAAAAGTCACTCAAGATGCAGCCATTGTCATTGTGCTGCTCACAATCGTAGAAATTGCAAATTTCCACCATTTTTACAGTGACGTGATATTATGTTTTCTATAATAAACTTTTAGCTTTAGCATATAGAGCATTTATTTTGTGTGTGTAGTAAATACTTTCTATTTGTTTGACTCAAACCGTTCAATAATAATCTACCTTTTTCTCAAGACTATAAAAGTAAAAGTGACTTTATTGTAAAGTCTATCACAGATAGTTTCTATCAATAATAGATTTTATTGTGTAGTTATCACCAATAGTTTCTACCAGTGATAGAAACCAATATACAATTGAAGGAACTAAAAGGGATAATTGATGAAAGGAATAGTTCAAACCTTTCAATAATAATCTACCTTTTTCTTAAGACTATATTGTAAAGTAGTAATATGAAGTAATCCACTATAAAGTCTATCATAGATAGTTTCTATCAATGATAGACTTTATTGTGTAGT
Source organism: Cucumis melo (assembly GCF_025177605.1). Taxonomy (NCBI): domain Eukaryota; kingdom Viridiplantae; phylum Streptophyta; class Magnoliopsida; order Cucurbitales; family Cucurbitaceae; genus Cucumis; species Cucumis melo. The sequence goes on from NC_066862.1 coordinate 22,061,331, forward strand.
CATCACCAATGATAGAAACCAATGTACAACTGAATGAACTAGAAGGGATAATTGATGAAAGGAATGGTTCAATAAATACTAATCACAATGCGAACAAAGACAGACAAAAAACTTTTTCTTCATTAATATGGTAAAATCAACTAACAGCATATGAAGGTCCAATGTGAACTCTGTCACAAACATCCACAAAACAACTATTGCACTACAATATCTATCTACTAAATATTAAGAGATTTGCAATGTGAAGTCTATCACAAATATCAACAAAACTACTGCACGACAATATCCATCTACTTATAATTGAGAGATTTGCAAATCAAAACTAGGTGCTAGATCCTTTATTCTAGGAGAATGTCTTGTTGGTTTTGGAGAATCATTCTTCTTGCCTCTTACATTCTTTTGTTCTTTCACATTCTCCAACACTTTCTTTGATGGTTTAGTTGTCTCTTCGGCCTAGTTTTTTCAATATTCGTCGCTATTTCCATAATTTTCACTTTTGCCTTTTCTTGAACAACCTGAAAATATATAATATTGAATTAGAGTTTATTTACATATATACATTAAGTCTATCATAAAACAACAAAATGTGATTATTATAATACCTTCACTTTGTTTGATGTGTCATGCACCATTTTTGACTTATTTTCACGATGATTATCATCTTCCTCGGTTTCCTCATTATCTTCAATCTTTTGCAGATATTAATATTAGTATTGCAATGAAAAGAATTATAGAAATTGTCAATATCCTATCATTGATAGACTTTTGAATCATAATTGAGGTTTCAGAATAGTCTATCACTAATAGACTTAAATTATAGAAAGAATATTCTATCATTGATACAATTCTACCATGATAGACTTTTCACACACAAACATAATAGTCTTGGAAAAAATAAAAGTAAAAGAACTAGAAACTTTAATAATTTTACCTCTTTCTCTTTATCAACGTCAGCATCAATCATTTCTAAACTTATTGGTGGAGGAGGATTCTTTTCCAAGAGCTCTTGAGATTGTTTTTCACTTTCACATTTGTGCGAAAGTCTTTGATTTACCACTTCTGTCAGTGAAAGTAACAAACGAACAATCTCCTCTTGTCACTTCTTCAAGCAGTCTAAATCTTCTTTGTGCTGTTTTTTTAAATCTTTAATATCTTCATGTAAAGAAGATATTCTTTCTGCCATATTGCTTTCCTTCATAGCACATGCTTCTTCATCCAATCTATCATTTTCTAATTCCAAAAAAATATCTGAAGTACTCAAATTTCATTTCTTCTTCTGATGCAACAATGGGGACCACAGATAGCTAAAAAACAAAATATATAATCAGTGTTAAACAAAAAAGAAACTATCACTGATATGGATCTATAACTGATAAGGATCTATCACTGATATGGATCTATCACTTAGTAACAACAAATTTAGAAAATACTAGAAACGAAAACAAATGAAACTTACATTTTTTTAGAGAAAGATGTTATCTTTAAGATCTTGCCAATCGAGTTGTTCACTGGATTCCCAATTTAATATTCTTGAACACCCTTTCCCTATTCTTATCACATACCCACTAGCAAGTTGAGGAAGTATTTCGTATGCCCAGTAAGCTAGAACCATAGGGAAGCCTTGTAGAAAGGCATACGCTTTAGACTTTCTTTTGGATTTCATCGCATTTTGAATGAATTGCTTTGTAAGACTAAAACACAACCTTCCCCAAGGATAATTCCTAAACTTCTCTTTATCATCCAACATTTTTACATGTTTTAAATCCAACATATTGTGATTTTATTTAGGAATTAAAACATTGTACAAGAAGTAAAGGTTGGCTAATTTTACTAGCTCTTCTTCATCGGTGTAGGATTTACAGTGATAGTTAAAAGCAGTCTTCAATTCTTGTCTACTAATGGAAGTGTTATTTCTAAAAAACAATTGTTTAACCATAGACTCATTTTCTTCCGTTGCATCTAAAACATCTTCTATAGGATATTCACCACAATTTAATCCTGTAATCAAACAAAAATCTCGCAGTCCAAACTCCACAATGTTACCTTCGATGTTGAAAAGAATAACATTGTTGTCCGTTGAGACACATTGTCTTCTAATCAAGTGTGCTAATAGTTGTAAAGGTATTTTTGTCATTTTTAAATTTAACAAGTGCCCAAATGGTCCTTCTTTAAACAAGTCTAGACAACTAGGTGATAAACTTTTGATAATATGGTCAGAAGTTTGTAGATTACAGTACACAGTGATTCTCAAGGTTGACTTCCACATTTCTTTGGGAATAATTAATTGTTTTCCCTGTTTAGAGCAAAATAATTGTTACAAATATGCAACATACTAACTTAGAAACAAAACAATATATATATATAATGGAATACCTTCTCTTTTTTTATCTTCTTTTTGCTTGATGAAGCTTCATGTGTTGAGACTCTTTTTGCACATTTTTCATTTGGTTCGCTTTCCATAATATCTTTTTTCTTATCCATCTATTAAAATTACAACAAACACATCAACCCAATGAACTAAACATCCCCCAAACATATCAGTGATACAAACATATAATAACAATCCAACACAAACAAAGTAAAACATCCTTCAAGCTGATAAAAACATATCACTGATAGAACATAAACAACATCACATAAAAATATACACTAACACACAAACCTATACACTAAACTAAAATATACACTAACACACAAACCTATACACTAAACTAAAAATATACATTAAACTAAATTATCACTGATAGACCCTAACCCTATACACTAACACACAAACCTAAAACAGATCAGCATGTTATACATTCCAACATAAACTAGTTAAACATCCTCCAAATTCGTTAATCAGTGATAGAAACATATCACTGACAGACCCTAAGCAACATAACACACAAAATCTAAATTAGACTAGAGCTTTTACTAATTTTTCAAGTCAAACAGGCTAAACATCTTCGAAGACTATCAGGGATTGAAACATATCAATGATAGACCCTATAGGCAACAACATATAAGAAGTGCACATTAAACTAAAATATCTAATAACAATCCAACACATACAAGTAAAACATCCTTCAAGTTTATAGAAACAGATCACTGATATAACATAAACAACATCACATAAAAATATACATTAAACTAAATTATCTACTAACATCCCAATGCAAACAAACTAAATATCCCTCAAGACTATCAGTGATACAAATATATCACCGATAGACCCTAACCCTATACACTAACACACAAACCTAAAACAGATCTGCATGTTAAACATTTCGACATAAACAAGTTAAACTCTAAATCAGTGATAGAAACACATCATTGATAGACACAAACTGAAAAACATAGCGTAGAACGTAGTGCGACGGAATGAAAACAAAATAGAAGAAAATAGTACCTGCAGCGTGGCGGAAGGAAAACAAAATAGAAGAAAGTAGTAGGGCAGCGCGGTATCGGTACCGGAAAACCAAATGGAAGTAGGAAGAAAGTGGAAGAAAATAGAAAGAGGAGGAAAGTACCGGCACCGGAAAACCAAATGGGAGTAGGAAGAAAGTGGAAGAAAATAGAAAGAGGAGGAAACGCAAACTCCACAATGTGCTTGAAATCGTCTGTACTTTCCCACTCGCGAAGAATCTGCTTGAAACGCGAATAAAGTGGAAGAAAATATATGTAGGGGTAATTTCGTCTTTTTTATTAAAAATTGCCATATTTGCAATTTTTTATAATTTTTGCTATATCCTTAATATATTTTGGGTCAAATGCTATATACCCACTCGTCCCTAAAAGAAAGGTTCAACTCAAACAATAGCAATTTTAAAATTGTCATTTTGAAAAATAGCAAAATCTTTTTTTTCAAAAATAGTAAAATGAAAAAAAATACAATAAATAAGAATTTGTAAAAACCCAAAATATTTTTATACACATAGAGTGTAAGCTACTTTTCTAAGCTAAAATAAAATAAATACACTTTAATAAACGTTGAAACATAATTACAGTTACAGACTTGTTCGACCAAAATTAGAATCCTTCATCTCCATTTTTCAGACCCGTTGCAATGGTCTGCATTTTTCATTTTTGTTTTTCGATTTTCCATCTTCCATTTTAAGATTCTCCCATCTTCTTCAAGTGAATAAACCCTAAATGACAAAATTAGATGTTTAGTTTGTATAAATGGCAAATTTATTTTTAAATTGACAAAATTGCAAAACATAAGAATTTTAAATAAAAATTGGGGGACAATGTCTTAAATACCCCTACCTAAGTAACAAATGTGATTCCTAAATACATTTTTTACGAATCCTCAAATATCCTATAGTTAAATAAAATTTTGCATCCACAATTGAATAATCTACTTTCCCTACTTTCTCCCAAAAAAATAAAAATAAAAATAAAAATAAAAACCCATCAAATCACATTCTCAAAACTGTGCAAGTAATCAGGTCTCATTCAATTTGGATTTAAAAATAATGCTATAAATTTAAATTAAAACTAATTGTTAAGATAGGGTGGAAAAGAATGTTAGAATATCAAATATGTATTATGTATTGCTTATGTATATTTTTTCATAAATAATTTAAAAAATAAAAAATGCGAAATAGTTGAATTGATCTTTGAAGTTATTTTAGGAAATTTGAATTCAAATGGATGATTTTGGAATGATGGAGATTGAAATTGTTATTAAAAATTTGTAATATGTATTATTTAATATATTTTTTATAAATAATATGAAATATACAAATTTGTTAACTACTTGATTTTGTATCCTAATAATTAGGAGATATTGAAACTAAAACCATATTTTTAGGGATTGTTAGTTCAGGCAACAACAGAATATTTTTTTGATTTAGTTAAAATTTATTATATGTGAATATGTTTACAAATTTATATGTGATATTTTGTTTGATTTTTTTTATCTCAATAAATACACTGTATTTGTATGTGAGCAATTGCCCTTTGTGAAGAGGTAAATTCGGGCAAAAAAATTGGAAAAATTCATATGGCAGGTAGTTTTGTCATAAATCAAAATAATTTTGGGATTTGTTATTTTTCTTTTTTCTATCTAGGATTTTGCTATTTCCACGATTTCCTTGAGAAAGATCAAGAGATTTAGCCAAATTGCACCAAATAGCACAAGTTATAAAATAAATAAAATATATAGCACAAGGGAACACAATTTACAAAAATGGAAAATTTTAATCGGTCAATTTTTTAAAATTACGAATTTTACCCTTTAGTTTCCTTCCTCTTATGCTATCAATTATGTTGATGACTTCTATATTTTCAGCTCCAACCTTTGCCCTATACATTTTTTACTATTTTAAAAGTCCTTTTAATAACATAAAATCATAAAATAAAAAATTACATGACATATGTCAGTAAGGTAAACAAAGCTTGTCATTTACAGGTAATAGAAGTTACCATAAATAGTATGTTATCAACGATTAAAAGCTATCACAACTAGGATGCTAATCATATTTCTTTCCTTTATCCATTTATGCTTAAAAAAAACAACCACATATCTATCGGTAGATAGATTAGTGATATCTTTCTAATGTTAGCAACATCATTGGTAGAAGATATTAATGATAGCAACTAATAACACACTTCTCAAATCGAAATTTAGTTTGCCTTTCAGTACCTATCATTGATAGATGCTATAATTGATAGTCGCTGTCAATGATAGAAACTCACAACAATTATCAATTGCTATAATTGATAGCCTTCAATATAAGAAATCAAGGAAGAAACACTCGTAATAGTAGCAAACAATATCATTGATAATAGCTATTAGTGATAATGACCTATAACAACTATCATTGATATTCGCTAATTGTAACTTTCAATATGAGAAAATTAAAAATAAGTGTGCATGAAAGTTGTCAATGATAGCATCTATCAGTAATAACAACTATCAACCATAGTCTCTATCAGTGATAATTATATTAATGATAGTTTTTAATTTGAGAAATATAATGGTGGCAACACATGGGTATTTTAGTTATTTACTAACTTTTGAGCTATATATGCCATTATTTTAAGGTTTTTTTTTTTTTTTGTCATTTATGCAACTAACCTTAAACAAAATGATAAATATCCATTGATAGGATCGTAAATGAACTAGGTTTTCTAGGTTAAGACTTCCGAGATAGCAACACTTACTCTTTAAATCTCTTGTTTTATAGAAATGACAATTTAGAAGAGTCAAGAGGACAAACGCAACAAGAATTACTCAATTTGGAGCTAAAACAAGTGAAATGGGCCAAAACAAATAAGTGGCATTTTCGTAAATAAATTGAAGACAGTGTCGACCCTAGACCCTAGAGCCATTGGCATCAAAAGGCAGTAGCTAATGCACGCAGCGAGCAGTGGTCTTCATAGAGCGGTGGCGCCATTGTGGGCGAGCATAGTGCCGCGGTGCTATGAACTTCTAAAATTCGTCAAGTGCACGTTCACGCCTTTCCTCTTTCCAGTCGACCTTGATGGCTTCTTTAAGCCATTTTCCTCGTGTAATAGCAAGCCGTTCATTTTTTGAAATGTACCACTACTGAGAATATTTTACTTGTAGATTCTCTCTCAATTAATATCAATCAAAATTTCTCTCAATTTTTTTCCATGAAAATGTCTACTTTCTTTGCTATTCTCTTTGAAGCTACTTCAGCAACTAAGATACTTTCTTGGAAATGGTAGTTTTAGCATATTTTTCTTGTGAACCATATCTAATTGCTTTCTTAATTCAATCTTTTCGTTGAAATTTCATTCTTGCTTTTCTAATAAATTTGTGTTGGATTGAATTAGCTTCCCATAAAAGCATAAACTTACTTTTATTTCTAATTCCTAACGGTGTTAAGCATATTCTATGAAGTAAGAATGATTGAAAATTGTTGATTTGGTCATTGGCATGTTCTTTATTTTGATGTTTTCTTTGATTTAGAATTTTAACTAATTAACCATTCTTGAGATAGAGGCTTTCCTTGTTATTCAATGACACAAACATGAAAGCCTAAAATTTTACTGCAAATCTTACAGATTCATGAAAATCGTTAAAATGAAAATGTTTTCTTTGAATTTAATATGAATTAGATTTGATTAGATGCATGTTTTTGTTTTATGATGGAAAAATTACTAGAATGAACCATTCACACTTTAATGTTGTTGAGAGAATTCTTTATCTTTGTTGTGCTAGAGCACTTTTAAAAAATATATACAAAAACATTTACTTGCTTTGCTTTTATTTTACTTTCTTGCAACCCCCAAATTGTATGTTAGAATTCTTGAAGTTTTGATCCAAGATTTGTATTCCTTATCAACTGAATTCCTTGGGTTCGATCCCAAACTTTCTCTCTATTCTGTTTTTGTCAATATTTTGATTAGTAGATTTGGATTACAAATATCTTTTGTTGATTGAAAATTGAGGGTTCTTTTGATCCAAATTATTTGGATACATTTTCTTGAAATATCTTTTGTATCGTTTGCATATTTTGTATATTGATTTTTGAAAAGAAATTTTTCAAGGACTCGTTAAAGATCAAGGAATACAAGAATTAGTTTTATTGCATAATTGAATTAAATAGTATCTTGGGTGTTATATTATTTACTATTCTTTCTAATTGTATTGTTTTGACTATTTTGTAGTTATGACAGTAATATACCAAAATTCATTAATTGTTCTTCACATGTTTAATATTATTGTTATTGGGTTAAGAAGTTATTATTTATCTTGTTTTTTGCTTTCATTCAAAACACAAAGCGGTTTAGTTTGTTGTGTTGAGTTTGATCTATTAGTTATTTATGTTTTGTTTAGTTGTTTATGTGCTTTATAAATGTAAGGAGTCGGTTAATGCTTATTGCTTGTTCAAAATCTCGTATTATTGAGTTTCTTTTTTAGTTCTTTATTAGTTGAAAAGTTTCATTATCTCGTTCAAAATATTTTGAACTTCTTTGGATAGTTTTGGACTTCTTCCATCACTTTTTAACTATACTCAAGTTATTTTTGGTAAGTCTTGTGTTAAGACTTTTTGTATATCAATCAAATTAAGACATTGCATATTAGTATACAAACCTTGGAAAATTTCTGACTTGTGGAAGATCATTGGTTGTGAGTGCTAATTCAGATGATTACTTAAACATTTTTTGTTTTTGATTTTTTACTAATTTGGACCCTCCATAATAGACAACCAACTCTCTCACTATAATTTTTTTTTTTTTTTTTTGCAAATTACTTAGTTAAAGAACTTCTCACTTTCTTTGTTGTTGGATCTGTGTTGTTGTATATAGAGATAGTTGCAAATGTAGCAATTAGATTTAAAATAATTAAGTATATAGCAAAATTTTAAAAAATTGCAAATATAACAAAATCTATCAATGATAGGAGTCCATCATTGATAGACCATGTGACAAATATTGGTCAATCACTGATAAACCATAAGAGTTTATCAGCAATATTGATCTATCATCGATAAATTTTGCTATATTTATAATTTTTTAAAATTGTTGCTACATACTTAATAATTATTCTTAAAATTGCTATTAATTATAATTACCCTTACGTAAGAAATATATATGTGTATTTATGTATGTATATTATTTTTTTATTAACCTAACAATGATAGACATTCAATATTGGACAATTACCGATAAAAAGTACGCGACAAACTAATATAGAAGAAGATATAAAGTGTCAGTTTAAAACCGACATCAAAAGTAAAACTAACATTAAAAGCCTTTAACAAAAAGTTAAAGCCTTTAACAAAAAGTTAAAGCCTTTAACAAAAAGTTAAAGCCTTTAACAAAAAGTTCTTCGATGTTGGCTGAACATTGACACTGTTTCTCTACAATATAAGTTCTAAACCAACGTTATTGACATCTATAATGTTAGTTTAAAACTAACTTTTAATAACACGTTCATATATAGATCATGTCAATTGACAACTAACACCGTACCTTTGTAGTGCGAATTTAAGTGAGTTTTGTTGTAGTAAAAATTGACAGAAGTGGTTCTCAATATATATATATATATATATATATATATATATATATATACCACCTACCCACGCCTAAATTCTCCGATGTGAGAGAAAGAAAATGCGTTTTCTTGTACCTTAGTGGGCCTTGGGCCTATGGTGTGCATGTGGGTCATTCCCAACGGTAATATGGATGATTTTTCATTTTCTCCTTTTCCTGTATTTTCTCTCACCTTATTCAGGAATAATCGAGTCATTATTTTATTTGCACAACTTTAGGTTGGATTTTGGTGGACAAATCATTTTAATTAAATTGAAATAAAGTGAAATATTTATAAACTAGTGATTGAGTAAAAACTAATTCATACAGCTTAATGGCAATGACTTCTATTTCTTAGTTTACGAATTCATATATTATAAAAAATACAACACATTTAAAATTCAGTGATCAAAGTTTCAACATAACATATATTTTAAAGAATCAATTATCAATAATAATAAAATGTTTATTCGAATCGAAGTTTATGCTATCATAAAATTTTGTGATAATATTAAAATATATATAAAGGATCATGATTAAGTGCATCATTCAAATGTTTTACATCTCTCCGCCAAAAGAAAATTAATATTTTTTTTATAAATATTTGATAAGTTTATTTTGGTATGGAAGAGAAATAGGAAGCATGTATGAGAAGATGCACCCAAGTTTTTTTCATTATAAATATATAAAAGATGAGAGATTCAGACCTACTATATACGTAAGAGAAACTCTATGTCCAACCACACGAGTAATGCTTAAGTCCACTTAGAATAATAATCAAGTAGTAAACCCCAACATAAATAAAACAAGGTCCTCAAATCTATTGGTGGGGCAATGGAATCGACGACATTTCTATCGGATGAGGTAACTCATTCAAGCTTTTGAATCGTGCTAACGTGGAGGAAATATAATTTGCTGCCTTTACATCAACACCTTCTTCAGCTACAATTCCGTATGAATGATCAGACTGACTTAACGAGCCACGAGTGGCAGTCGTGTCCCGACTGGGGTTATCCTGCACCAATAAAGCAATGTTGTGTTGAGAAGAAACACTACTATAGCACTCTCTATGGAAGACATAGCCAACCAAACCAGTTTGCTTTGTTTTGCTTCCATTGTATTGCTTGTAGAAAGGCATCAATTTCCCTTTCATGAAGCCTCGAAGTTTTCTTTTGTTTGCCTCCATTGATCAATTTCTCTTCTTCTGCACAAACTTCCTTTTGAGCCTTTATAAGCTACAAAATATGGTGGGGATGTTGTAGAGAGGTTTAGGGCGTTATATGCCATGTTATATATATGGATTTACAAGGTGTCTTTTTGGATGAGGAATATAATAACTTGAGATTGGATAACATTATATTTTGGTTTTACTTTCCTTCATTCTTGATCTTTTTCATTCTCTTTCTAATTCTCCTATATTTTTACTTTAGGAATCCCATAAAGTACATCACTTTAAACTTAGAAAAGGATTGATCATACAAACTTTATTCTAGTGTGGGTTGGTTGTTTGCTTACACACTTAGTTGTATTGTAGGCACTTTCTAAATTTTCATAATTAAGTTTTTTTTTTTTTTTTTTTTTATTTAGAATTATTTGGTGACCAGATTGCCCCTTGATAGCTTTCATCTCAAATAAATTGACAAAGAGATTGTAGTTTGTGTGTCAATACCAATTAATTTTGCATTTGCTGACTCACCTATAATTTTTAATTTTTGGTTACTTGATGCTTGTGACAAAAACTGTCAATAAAACTTTCATTTACAATTTAAAATTAAAGAGAAAAAACCTTTTTGATTTTTAAGTTTTGAGTTTAGTTTTCGTTTGGTCTTTTATTTTAAAATCTACACGTTATCGTCTTTGAGATTTTAATAATGTTCAAATTCATTCCTCGAGATTACAAAAACTGTTAGTAACATATAAGGAACAGCGGAGTAGGATGATGGCTAAACTAAATTCAAACTAAAATATATGGATGATGCAAAGATGTGTTATCAGGCAAAATGATCCTTTTAAGAAAACAAAAATAATAAAAGAAAAAAGAAACTCATTAGACAATTTCAAGAAAAGGAAAGTTGAAGTATATTTTTTATTTTCCACCTCTCTCTCTCTTTAGTTTCTTTCTCCTCCTCTTCCTCTTTGCTCTAACTTCTAAAAAAATGTTCTTTTTTTCTTGTTGTTGTGGGTGAATGTATAAATGAAGTACGAACATGATCCCCAAACTAACCTAAGTCCTAACTAACACTAAGTTTCATTACAAAATCACACGCACAAAAAAAAAAAAAAAAAAAAAAAAAAACTCTTTGCCCATTATCATCTCCACTCTCTACTAATCGACATCTTTGAAAGCTTAAGAGCAAAACAAAGAAAAAGAGAAAAAATGGCGGTTGTATCGAAATCTCCTTGCCATTTCTTCCTTCTTACTTTCGGTGTTTGTTTAATGTAAACCTTCTTAGAATAAATACATGAAGATGGAGGAGAGAGTAGAGAGGAGAGGATATGAAGAGGAAGAAGAAGAGGAAGAAAGATAAGAGAAAGAAAGAGATTTGAGAAATATTAAAAAAATATATATTCTTTTTTTGCATTCCAAAACGGTCTCTTGAGTTCTTAAATTTTCTTCTATTATTTTTGTTTTTTTTAAATAATCCCCTAATCAATATATTTTACTTTAGTCAGCTTTTCGTTAAGTTATTAACGATTTTATTATATGAAGTATTACAATTTAAAATTATTAAAAACTCGGGATAATAGTGCATGTCCGACTTTGAAACATAGGAACCAAATAGAAACTAAATCCAAAACCTACGAACTGAAACAATATTTTATCCTAAAATAATTTTAATAATTTTTAAATACATACATTTATTTAGATGATTAAAAAGCATCAATAAAAACATTTTTGTTGGCACAAAATTACATGCATAACTGTCCATCATAACAATGAATTTTTACTTTTTCAATTAGTTGACGATCAATCAACTTTAAAAAATCTATTTGGCGACGGACATTGTTTATAAACAAAACTACATTTGTTGACAGACATTGCTCATCAACTTATTATTTAATAAAATGATAAGTTGATGGGCAACAAATCTTATTCTATTGAAATGCTTAAAATTTATCAATGAATGGTCTCAAAACGACGTCGCTTCATAGTATATAATTCAACATATGTTATATAGAGTGTAAAGTCTTGTATTTTTTTCACTTGAGATCCTCAAGTCAAGATGGGTAAAACAAAATTTTCATCGTTGGATATTAAGAAAGCTAAGTAAATAACTTATATTTAGTAGTCTACTATGATCATGAAAATTTTTGAAATTCACAATATATATATATATTGTTATCATGAGACGACCAAATTGTAATGATCTCTTAAGCAAGAATTATATAAGTTGACCGAGCAAACATAAATTTGATGAAAACTTGGAAGTCTCGTAAATGATTCTTTAATAAAAAAGTTTTGAATGGAGGTCCATTCAAGAGGTTGTACTGTATCCCTTCTATATGGACAAATGAGAATATATAGGTTATGTGTGAGAATATGTATGCTACAAAAGAAAAAAAAAGAAAAAAAAAGAAAAAAAGAAGAAGCTTTTCATAAAGATATTTCATTAAAAAATCTTCCTGGGCTTGTGAAGTCCTCGAGAAATTCATTCCATAACTATATCTCACTTTTCATTGGGTAGGGTGGACCATTATATCATCCTCGACCACCGATTTTGGGTGAATATTATCTAAGACTATAATAATCACCTTTAATTATAATAAATATTATTTAAAATTTTCAATTAACTAATATAAACATTATTTCAAAACTTTCGTTTACTACCATTTTTACTATTTAACATTCATAATTTTTTTATTATTTGTTACAGTGTTTACTATTTCTTTCTCAAATTAAAATAATTTACACTCCAGACACATACTATTATGACTCAAACTAAAATTATCTATAGCCAAACACAAACTATTATGACTCAACTATAATAATGAGACTAATAACACACTTCTTATCCTAACATACCAAGTGTTTGAGGCTTACGAGGCATTTATTGAAATAATTTGCTTAGTAAAACTATATCTACAATTTCATAATTAAAATAATCACATCTTTCTCCTCCAAATAATATATTTTCAATAACTCCATTTACGACATCCAACCATGACAACGATCTATGAAACTAAGGGTGTGTTTGGTTAGAATTATGAAGTGTTTAATTTTGCAAAAAAAAAAAAAAAAAACTATTTAAAGAAAAGTTGTAGTGTTTGACAAATTAAAATAATGCATTTTTTAGAAAATGATTTATAAAATAAATCATTTTAGAGAAATGATTAAAAACCACATTTTTACAAAATGAAGTTTGAGACTGATTGATCGGGAATTTGAATATTTTTCCTTTTATATGAAAATTACAAAAATACCCTCCTATTACCCCTCTCCACCATGTGTTCTCAAATCCCTCACACTTCGTAGACTTCTGTCACCACTGCTTCCTTACTCGCCGCAGGAGCCCAGATCGTTGCCGATTGATGGAGACAAGCCTTGTTCGAGCTTACCTGCTCCTTATGTATTCACTCCATCGTTCAGTAGTATGACCACGACCTGCAGACTTAGAGGTAAGTGACTTGGATTTTGTGTTCTTTTGGGGTCGAAGTAGTTTTTCTTTTTTGTTTGCAACGTCTGTCATTGATGGTTAAGCATTTGATGCTTTTTGGTTGATGATTAACCCCCTCTCCAGTTTCTAATTACTGATTTCAAGCACCGTCATTATTTACTCTTCTCTACTGAGATTAGATATGCATTTCTTTTTATGTTATGCGAGATCCATCGTGGCATAATTGTAACTTTAGGACCTTTGTGTAGTTTATTTGAAATGGAACGATCTAAATTTGTATCATTATGTTTGTTTGATTGTTGCAATGGGGGGGGGGGGGGGTTTGGATTTTCCTGTTTTAACTTCTTCATATCTATATGTTTGTTCTAACTCTTTTTTTCTTTTGGTCAATAGTAGTAGGGTCTTTTTTTCTCAACTGGTATAATATAATGCTATAAAGAGAGAAGGGAAAAAGAGGGATTTTTTATACTCTATCTATGTGCTTTTACAATTACAAATTATAGAAAGAGGTGTATTTCGGCCTTTTTCTCTCTATTTTATTTTACTATCAAATTGTTTTTGACCCATTTATATGTGTTGGAGTCAATTATGTTTTGAGTTTTTAACTCCAAAATGAAGTTATAAATAAATAATTTGATATAATTTTCAATAATGATGGACTTGATTATGGAATGAAACCTTTGAGGAAAAGTAAGAGTTGGCTTAAGAGATTCTTCAGCTAAGATTCAAGAATTTCAGATTTTCCTTATGATAATGTGTCCTTTGTTTTCTAAAATTGAGATTTTCTTTTGTTTTTAGCAACCCAAACCTGGATTTTAAACTCCAGTTACGATAATTGAACATTAAAGCAAATAATGTCTGTATTTCTGTTTAATTAGAATGTCATGAATTAATGAGAAATATTAAGTCGTATTTTGTTAACAACTCTATGCTTTTCTGATAAATGTATCGTGAAGATTGTTTGGTTACCGATTTTTGACGTCATTTGTTCTTAAAAGTTATGGAAGTGAAAGGATTAGAACTTTTAACATTTTGGTTTGTTGAGTTATGGTCATGTTTGTTGATCGCTTCTAAATATGCGCATGCAAATGCATAACGTGAAGTTATAAATTGTTTAATTATCTAAGTAAAACTTTGATGCGTCGCTCATATCTCCAAAGTTGAACATGTGTATATTTTTCTTCTTTAATCAGAATTCTACTCTTAAAACTTGATTGACCATTTGGGTTGTGTGTTTGTTTTATTTCTATTGTAGTTCTAATAAATAGAAAAACCTGTTACTTAACCCACCTTTTTGTTTCAGTAGATGTACATAAATATAACTACAAATAGAGATGAAAAGGAAAAACAATTCAAGACAATTTGGGATGATACACAACGTATGCATTTATCAATGCTTGTGTTGATGAAACTTTGAAAGGAAATAGACCAAATGGACATTTAAGTAAAGAAGGATGGAAAAATGTTATTAGAATATTTAGAGAGAAAACCGGAAGAAATTATGATCAAAGACAAATGAAAAATAAATGGGTTGTATTAAAAAAAGGTTGGCAGATATGGACAGACTTGATTGGAAACGACACAAGCTTAAATTGGGATTCACTAAGACAAACTATTGATGCACCAACAGAGTGGTGGGAAGAGAATTTAAAGATATATCATTTATTTATATAGTTAATGTATTAGAAATTATAATTATAATTAAATACTTCTTAAATCAATATCTCGTAGGTGAAGTCTAAGGCAGCAAAATTTAGAGCAAAGGGGTTGCAAAATACAAACCAATTAGTTATTCTTTTTAAAGATATTGCAGTTACGGGAGATGGAGCATGGGCACCATCTCAATGATTTGTACCTCCAAGTACTAAAGGCAATTCATCTAGACATGTAGGAGAAAATGATGATACATTTGAGGATATAGAGCATAATGATACTAATGATACTTAATATTCAATACATACTACTGAGGATTATACTCAAGGGAAAGGAAAAAAAAAAAAAAGAAAAAGAATAGGATCAAAAGGTAATGTTGCAAGAACTTTGTGATCAGTTGGAACGTGTGTATGGATCAATAGATAATAGGAGAAGAGATCTTCCAGGTTGTAGTATTTTTGAAGTAATGAATGTCTTACGAGACATACCTGAAATTATAAAAGGTGATGAGCTTTTCATGACAGCTGCAGATATCTTTACAAAAAGGGAAAATAGAGAAATGTATGTAGCGCTACAAGAGTCTGAGATTCAAGTTGCATGGTTGAAGCAAAAGAAAGTTTGACGAACTTAGA
This sequence comes from Cucumis melo, assembly GCF_025177605.1. Lineage (NCBI taxonomy): Eukaryota > Viridiplantae > Streptophyta > Magnoliopsida > Cucurbitales > Cucurbitaceae > Cucumis > Cucumis melo. Next base: position 22,077,226 of record NC_066862.1, read on the forward strand.
TTATAGAAAATGTTTGCTTGTAGACAATTACCATTTTGGAGTGTTATTTTTGTTATGAATGTTTTATTGTTATGTTTTTCATGAATGTTTTTAAATTCCTTTATGTTTATAAGATGTCATCTAATTATTACAATACTGATAGCAATAATAACAAGATATTATATTGTTAGGATCTTTGGTTTCTAATTTTTTTTTTAATTCCTTTATGTTTTTCAGATGTCATCTGATAATTACAATATTGATAGCAATGATCTTTCTGACAAAAGCGATCTTGAACATGAACTCGATCAATTAGTAAAATTGGGATGTGGTGCTGTAGTCCATCATTTTGTGATGCATGTTTGCAAAGAGCCTTGTAGGACATCTTCTAACACTGGTTACAAATTTGTAATGGAGATCTTGAATGGTCATGAAGTTAGATGTCACAAACAATTTAGAATAGAAAAACATATATTTCAGAAATTGTTAGTAGTATTTGAATGACAATATAACTTTAGTAAAGCCAAACGTATGCCTTTGGAGGAGGCTCTTGCAATGTTTCTTATTACACTGGGTCACAGTTCCTCAAATAGAATGGTTCAAGAAAGATTTCAACACTCAGGTGAGACTGTATCAAGGTGGTTTAATATAGTGTTAGATGTTATTTGTCACATATGACTGTAGATGTAATTAAGCCTACAGATCCACAATTCAAAACTACTTCTGATAAGATTAAACAAGACACTAGATATTGGTCGTATTTCAAAGATTGTATTGGAGAAATTGATGGTACTCATATATAAGTTGTAGCACCTAAAGGAAGGCATATACCGTACATTGGTCGAAAAAGTATTACCACCCAAAATATTATAGCAGTCTGTGATTTTAACATGTGTTTTACATTTGTTTGGGCTGGATGGGAGGGAGCTGCTCATGATGCTTGAATTTTTGTGGAGGCATTAAGAAGACCACATTTAGGGTTCCCACATCCACCCAAAAGTTAGTATGTAAGAATAAATACATTAATGTTTATTATATTTTTTTAAATACTTATTTTTTACTATTAAGTGTTTAATTACTTTATTATTTCAGGAAAATATTATATTGTAGATTTTGGTTATCCACAAACGAAAGGATATTTAGGTCCTTATAGAGGTGAATAATACCATCTTGCTGATTTTCGATGTAGAAGCGAACCAAGAGGCATGAAGGAGGTATTTAATCATAGACATTCTTCATTAAGATGCACAATTGAAAGAACATTTGGTGTTTGGAAGAATAGATGGAGAATTGTTCGGCAAATGCATAGTTTTCCATTTGACAAACAGGTAAAAATTGTTGTTGCTTCAATGACTCTTCATAACTTGGGTTCATTCAAAAACAGATTTTGAGTTCAAGCCTTATGATGACGATGAGATGCTACCTTCAAATGATGAAATAAATTATGAGGACGTCAATGAAGAGCATAGAAGTTCAATTCGTGAAATGGAGATGAATGAAGAACGTGATTGAATTGCACAACTTCTCATGTCTAGTTGATATTATATTATTTAAGAAAAATTATTATTATTATTATGTTTTGTTGTTGGAGATCAATTACAGTTTTTATGATTACGAATTTAAGTATCAAAATACTTCTACCTTTGAAATAAAATTATCTAAAAAATTTAATACGAAATAAATAATGCTTGATTTTAACTTTACTAATTTCAAAATTTTAAAACAATTGGTTTCAAGATAACATGCTATTAATTTCAAAGTATGTTCCTTTTTTAAAAAATCAAAATATATGTATTCTTTTGTGAAATTAGGTAATAGTATTTAGTAATCCTTTATGGTAATTTAAGTTAAGTATAAATACTTTTGTTATATTACAAACCAAACAAAATTCATCTAAAAAAATCTAACCAAACATGTAAGTGTTTAAATTTTAAATTTATTTTCAAGAAAGTGCTTAATAGAAAATGTATTCTTCAGAAACATTTTTTCAAACATACAAACCAAACCAAAGGCACCCTAACTCTGGCAGCAACCTTCGGTAATCACTCAATCGACTACTCCAGCAAAAATTGGTTTAGATGCCCAATTTTAATGAAGACCACTCTGATGTCCAACTTTCTCACACCCATCCTATATGATCAATAACTTTGATGGCCAATTCCAACGAAGACAACCATCGACTCCCTATTTCCACCATGACTACTTCTGAAAACTAACCTTAATCACTCTAATGCCCAAAGCTCCACCAATCACTTTTGATAGTTGTACATAATGATAATGTTCAGTAATCTTATTTTGTAATAATTTGAGATTAACTACAAATTAAACAAACCTGTGTATAAATACAATTTTGAGACCAGTTTAATAAAATTTATAAAGTTATTCACAAATTTGTAGAACTTAAAACACAAGGACTAAAATGGAAACCTCTTTTTCTCTTTTTTTATATATATATATATGAATGTATGAGTGTGTGTTTTTTGAAGTTTAGTTATTGGAAAGGAAATTAAATGAAATTTCAAACTTCTTCAATGTAATTGTTTTTTAGGCATTAAAATTGGTGTACGAACTACAAGGAAATGATTATTTAATTTTCAAATTTATATGCACTTCTATTAACAATTAATTATATAATGAATTGAAAGTTTAAAGGATAAATTGTAGAAATTTTCAAATTCCATGTTTTGGAGCCCACACTTAATAATGGTATAGGTCGAGTGTCCTACACTTTTTTTCTTTCTTTATGACAAATATATACTTTAATTAGTTAGTTGATCCATGCATAGAGTATAAAATAAATTCAGTTAGTTTATGTGGTTAAACCTATCTTGAATTTAGTCTTTTTGATTGGATAAAATTATAGAAAATAGTTTCATTCGTAAGGACTACATAAGAAGATTGTCAAATCGTAAAGACTATATAAGAGGATTTATCAAACTATAGGTTAAACTTTAACTTTTTCCAAACAATAGGAACTAACTAAAATTAGAGTTTAGCCAAATTTCTTAAACATAAATTATATTCACATAAATCAACAATAACTTATTGTCAGCTAAATCTTAGTGGATAAGTAAGATTAGTTTTATGGTTTATAAAATACAGTATGAAATAGATTTAAACATTTTTTTTTCTAAAACTAGAAACTAATTTTTTAATATGCCACCAAACACATATCCGAAAACATAAAATTCACAAGGACTAAGTCAAACGGCCAAGTGAAAATGAGGATATTAACCTAATCACGAGGACTAAGTCAAATAGGGAAGTGAGAATGAAAGCAGTTAGCTAGCTACTAAGATTCATGTTTCAAACTCTATGCATATCTTTATAAGGAATAAGTATATGTGCCATGTTATAAATAAATGATGTTTCTTTTTCCCTTTTGTCCTTTTTTTTTTCCTCTCTTTTTTCTCAAATGGATCATATTCTTTAGTGAAATCCTACCTTATGTTCATTATTGAAAGAAAAGAGAATGGGAATCACACACCTTTTCCTTTTCTTTTGTCTACAAAGTAATAACTTACAAATATTCTACTAAGTACCACATCATTATTATTGCAGTGCTGTTAATTAAATAATTTTGTTAAAATAAACTTAACTCAACGATAACTAATATAATTGTAAAATTTAATTCTATTGGAATATATACGCACACGCAAAATAACATGTGGTTGGAGTGGATAAGAACAATGTCCATTCTAACTATGACGTAAGTTGTTCTCTAGCATCATTGCAGTGACCGTTTCTAAGAAGGAAAAAGTAAGAAGAAAAAAGAAAAAAGATATTGCTCAAATACCCGTGAAGAATTATAGAAATGTTTTATGAGCATGGAATATTTTTGTAATGTTTTAATTACACAGGTTTAAGTTAACAATCTACCTTATAAATTTTATTAGCTAACTAAAAAGAAATCTGAAAATCGAGATTAAAGCCTTTTAATGTTGGTTGGCAACCGACATCTTTACTAGTATTATTAAAGGTCGGTTGGATTTTAATGTTGTTTTTCAACCAACATCTTTGATAGTGTTATTGAAGCCCTTTAATGTCGATTGGACTTTAATGTTTTTTAAAACCGACATTAAAGAGGCCAACAATGTTGGTTATAAACCAACATTATAGATCTCAATAATGTCAATTTAAATCCGACATTAAACCGTTGTTCTGGATCCATTTTTACAAATTTATTTTTATTTAATTGTTGCATTATTATCCATTTTTTATAAACCAACATTAGGTCCATGTAGATAAATATTTTTTTCACTCCAACAAATCAATAAAATTAATATTATTTTAGAAACTATAATATTTGTCTTGAAATCTTAATATTGTGTTTATATATACAACAGTACATAACAAGATTCTAATACAAGACTTAAATAAAAAATCTTAAATGCTTTCTCAATATTCAACTTTCAACAATAGCCTGTCTATCTACACAATTGCTTAGCTTTCAACCCGATATGCCTTCAATCATTCTACAAGCAATATCAAAATAAACTATTTAATCTTTAGAATTCTAAAAAGAATATTAAGGTTAGGAATAATTAAGTTCCAAGCAGCTTCCCACAATGGATAAAACCCACGAACCAGCCATTGCCTGCAATCATAGTCCGGCCATCTGAAACAAGAATTTTAGTAGATTACTTATAGACAAGAAGAATCTAATCATTTGCAAATAGAGTGATCTGGATTCACTAGCAAACATATGATGGCACCATCTGAGCTATATCATCCAAACCTCAAACTCAATAATTTCATGCCCATGGTATATTTGAAAAGCAGGAAATGGAAAAACCAGCGGCCTTTTTAGAACAAATAATCCACTCAATGGGTACTTTGCAAAATAAATCTTCAAAGAATCAAAACATCTATCCCTTCGGTACAAACTCCCCAAATTGTAGCTAAAACTTTGTTAGCAGATCTTTTCCTTTCTAAAAAGCTACTTCTCTAGAGTTCGTTCAAGATAGCATCAATGCACCAAGTAAATGATGAAGAGTCTGTTCATGGTAATTAGAAAGGAGAGGAGCAAAATAGCAGATAACTTTGAAATACACACTGTCTTAAACTAGTTATATTCTAATTGTAACCATATACTATTTTACCTCTCTATTGGTTCTTCAAGAATGACCTTGTCCCTAAATACTACTATCTACACTCGATCCACATACGGAAAAAAAAAAAAAAACTAATGAGCAATAAACATCCATAAAAACAGAAACATAATTACAATTAGAAAAAGCATAAAGTTCCATTAGCTTAACTACCGGAAACATCTTAATATAACGCATGTTGATCATTAACTTTTACTCCAGACACTAACACAATAAGAAAATAATTATCAACGAACAGTTACCTCAACCAACACCCAATAAGAAACTCATTATACCCATAGTATGAACCAATATCTTTCTTAATTTGTTCAACGTAGTCCTTACGGGTTGCTACCTCTTGCCTCAAAGCCTTGAAATTTGAAACAAATAAAATTGCAATCTAGCAGACAAACAACAAAACTAGTAATCAATCACTATGTAAAATAATAATAAAACTCTTAATCCCTCATTTGTTCTTTGATTTTCCTTCACCCACCATAGCCTCGAGAGTAAAGACAAATAATAGGACTTCTTTATTTTTTAATACATAAAACCCATCTGGCTCATCAATCAATACCTCTTGACCTTAAATTATTTGTGACAAATTATAAAATAATAATATAGAATAAAGAATGAAATGTATAGGACATGTATAGGCTCCATGAACTTCCAAAGTTTATGATGTTTCAAGACAGAAATGATGCATATGAAAACTGATAGCAGCAAGCAAGTTATAACAGAGGAAAACACCAAGAGACAACCAAGCAGAAAAGTCTAACAAGTAATCTCAAAAGAGAACATATAAGTAACAAAAGTTTTATTGAATAGAATATAGTTTTAACTACAAACTACGAGTTTTTGGACATAAATTCTAACAAGTTTAAAACCGACATTAATCATTTATTTTTAATTTTGGTTTCAAACCGACATTAAAATCCGTTTTTCTAAAACTAACATTAAACATCTATGTTCATTTTTTCCAATCGCCATTAAAGCCTAGTTTTCTTTAATGTTGGTTTTAAAACGACATCAAAGCCCAACCGGCATTAAAGGGCTTCAATAACACTATCAAGGATGTCGGTTGAAAAACGACATTAAAGACCTTTAATGTCAATTTTAAACGGACATTAAGTACAGCTGACATTAAAGGCCTTTAATAACACTAGCAAAAATATCGGTTTAAATCGACATTAAAAGTCAGATTTTTTCTAGTGGATCATTTTAAAATTTTAATTTTCCATTAACTATTTTTTTTCCAAATGAATCTCCTCGTAATTCTCATCACATTTCTTCTCGTCAAGACGAGGGTTTTATACATGTTGTGATTTGTTGAAAGATAAAGTTTATTACATGTGAATTAAAATTTGATAAGGATTTGGTTTTTCTTCCACGCCTAGGTTTTAATTTAAATTTAGCACAAATTGAACTGAACCGTATTCAACTAACTTGTACATGTTCTTCTTTGGTCTTTTGTTTGTTGATTTCAACTTATTGGAATTTAATTTTGTATGTTTTTCTTTGATGTTTTATTTGTCTATGCACAGATTTGGGCGTAATTTGAGAAAATATTATCACTCTATCAGTGAAAGACACAATAATAAAAACACTATCAATATCTATCTAATGTCTAGCTATCACAAATAGACAGTAACTATAAATCCTAGCTAGACTTCTTATTTCTTGTTTCCTTCAATCTTAATTGAAAGACAGTGATTATAAACCTTAGCTAGACTTCTTATTTCTTATTTCCTTAAAGTAGTAAAAGCTTATAAATTAAGTAAGAATTTTAATTGAAATACAACGATAAAACTTGTAATCGTGTTTAAGTAGTTAAGTAAGAATGTTAAGTTTTAAAGAAGGAAATAAAGTGAGGTGAGAGTTTGATTTGAGGCTCGGAAATTTCCCTAATTATATTGTTGAAGTGTTTCAAGGTTAAGTTAGGCAGCTAAGGAGGGAGAAGGAGTTGAAATTTTAGCTAAGTGTTGGCTTGTGAACAAAGGGTTGCTATGCAGCCAAGAAGTCCAAAAGAAACTCCATGCAGCTAAGGAAGGTAATTTTGAGGTAGTGCTTGGTTATATATATGCGTTAAAATCATGCTATCATGGATATGAAATTAAGGTTCTAAGTATGTGACTAAACTAGGCGACTAAGTTGAGGTCATGCGATAAAAGGTGCATGCATTCACTTATGCATTGCTTAATTCTACAAGTTTGTCAATTGAGTACAAGTTTTCCTCTCTCTTGCTCATGTGTAAGCAAAAATAGAGGTTTCTTGTATAAGGCCAAGGTCGAACACAAGGAATCATGTCATGCATGTTACATGAGTTCACAATTCATTACACTCCATCGTCACATCTTGTACTGCTAATTGCATCTTAGTATATATGGTTAAGACAAGCATATGTGCACACTTACACTGTATAAAGTACACCACATAGGATTAGTTGCACGATAGATTCAATTAGAACACCAATTCCCTGAGTTCGACCCTGGATATACTAGGAAACCTCTCTTCGCTTACACTTAGGCAATAAAGAGGAAAACTTGTACTACGTGCATATCATTATGAAATCAGCAACACATAGGTAGAACATGCATCTTTTTCGCATCATCCTATCCTAGTCGTCCATAAAGTCACTCACTTAGAGCCTAACACGATATATCTTCAAATGAATGTTTGTACAACAAGCAAAAGACCCAAAACCTTGGTTAGACTCATCCGTGCACACCGTTTGCGCTCATCAGATGTCTCACGTCTATCTCGCACATGTGTCTACACATAACGGTCGTGTGCCTATCTTCGTGCAATCTAACACATGCCCATTCGCCTGATCCAGCTTGAGCACTTGCCTCATACAACTTGCCAACTATCGCAACCTGCTCTGTCTTCGTGTCTGATCGATCTAGAGTTCTAACTCGCGTGCCTTGGTTGTTAAGGTTGGTCTAGGCTGGTTCAAGCTCAATTGTTGAGTTTTTAGACCCGTCCAACTTGTTATTGGGTCAATTACGCCACCTTTTTAGGGGTTTTCTAGTTGGTTCGAAGAGTTTGGAAGCAAATTTGTACTACACAAAATTATTATTGTAATAATTTAGATCTTAGGTTAATTTAGGAGTCAAAATCAGTCTACTTTAGGATTCTTTAATTAATTATGCATGTTGATGTATTTTTAATTAAAATTAAACAGTATGTGTGAGGCTCGTGTCTAAAATAGAAGGGTTTCATTTTGTTGGAAAGAAGTAGAAGGCGTTTTGTGAGGAAGTAGGTGTTGTAAGACTAGATCGTGTTAAATCAAGGCGATGCAATGAAGGAGATTGTACAAGTCAAGAGTAACAAGGCATTTTAATGCTTAACGTGAGATAAAGTCAAGCAAGAAGAGTTTAATATTTTAAGGAAATGGCTAATTTTGATTTAATAGCTAATTATGTATGGAGTTTAAGCTTAAGCATAGCTTGATGAGTTATAAATTGACACGTGTAAAGTGTTAAGTAGGAACCAGCAAACTATGAGATGTGATAACTTGTAGAAATACAAGTTATCCTGGTATTTTAGGTAGACAAGGGAATCAAAACACAGGATAATATGTCAAAACACAACTTAAGTCGCAAATTCATAAATATAAGCAAATACAACTTACATAAGTCTCCATGCCTGTTTCACTATGTACTTCAATGTTTAATCGCAGAATTATAAAGAAAAGAAGATAGTAAATCGCAAGGGAGCGCATGCACAAGCTATGCGATAGGAAGCTTGTCAAGCGATTAAATATCTATAGGCAAGGAACCACATCATCATGTTTTGATGATTCACTAGTAGAGAAGAATGATAGTTGAAATTGATGTGATTTGACGTGATTGCAATCGGTGTTAAGACGAACAGAAGAATAAAAACTTCTCGCTTAAAGTAGTCTATAAAAAGGGCTTCTTACCATGTAAAGAAAAGAGGTTCGAACAGACCAAAACCTATGCCTTCTGTAAAAGATATTCCATCTCTTTTGTAGTCAACCCTATAAGTGAGTGCTTAAAGATAGATTAGAGAGAGAAACCATCATGTTCTTTTCCCTAACTTGTAAAAGAGCCAAGGAATGGTTAGACATTCTGCGGCTTGGCTCCCCTTTCTTGCTTTCCGTTTTTATTACTTTCATTGTAATGTATGAGTATTCCTAAACACGACTGAAGGCCTACATTCTCTAATACATTGCATCTTTACCCCGTTTCAATCTATCATTTCTTTACCGTGAAGGGATAAAAACCCAAACACAGCGAAAATTAATAGAACTATAAACTCAATTTAATTGGGAACTTAAAAAATACCAAATACATTGGCAAAAAAATGCAGAAATAAATGTCTATGGTCTAAAGGTTAAGCATGCTTCTTAAAAAAAATATAGAGAAGAAATACAAAATACTTACCTTCAATCGTTGAAGTCTTTGTATCTATCAATCACCAAAATTAGGACACCATCACCACTTAAAAACTTTCTTACTCTCTAATCTAGAGATTGGTTTGTGGAAACAAAAAATTGGAAGGGAACTTTTACTGAAGAGAAAATATGAGAGAATTCTTAGTATGCAGAAAACCCAGAACAAATCTGTATCACTTTCTTGGTTCTATTAATTTAATAAATTAATATTAAAATTAAAATAAATAAATAAACAATTAAGTTAATAGATAATTAAATCAACATTTCATTTAAATTATATTTAAATAAATATCTTTCACATAACCGATATTTTTAATTTAATTAAATCAAATCAAATTAAACTATTAATTAATTCTCCAATTAATTAATTTCTAAATTAAATATCACATATTTAATTTAATCCAAATTTGAATCATATTCAAATATAAATTTCTCTCATAACCTATAATTTTAATGTGTATCATATACGCATTAAATTTTAACCTATAGTTTTAATATGAATCTAATTCACATTAAATTAATATTTGAACTCATTCAAATATTCTCTCATAAATTAATTTTGAATCATATCCAAAATTAAATTTATATAATAAATTTTAATTAAAATATAAACTTTATATTATAATGTATCACCATACATTGTATTAATTTCCAAAGTAGATTTAAACATTTCAAACTACAACCAATACAGATAAATCTCATTACCCTTTACGAGCTAGGAAGGGGACCTAATGAACCAACAAATTAATTGGTTAAACTCATTAACCACATTAATCAATATTCGTTAACTGTGTACACTCCACTAAAAACTCACAGCTGAACTTTTCTCACTATAGATATATTTCTGTGTCCACGAATATAGACCAGTACCTGTAAGTTAGTCCTTCACAAGTGTTCGTAACACCAGTTGGGTCAAATTACTATTTTAGCCCTAGGTTACTTCTAGTCCTTAAATACTAGTGCTCTTCTAATGAACAACTTGTTTATGGTCCAACTACTAAACATAAACCCCTCTCATGCCATAGAAAGGGTAGGGCCTTTTGTTCAAGTTTGGGAGATACCATTTAAAGGAACATTTATTTACTTACCCTAAAGTCGAGAAGAAGTGAATTCCAACTTGTGTGATTATGTTCCCAACTCCCCACTCGATCTTGTCCCCAAAATGATAAGCATGTTGAGTCGGCAATCTGGCCACTTTCACACATACAAATCAAAGGACAATCTCTCGCGAACAAGAGTTCATAATATATTCAGGATTAAGACTAAGTTACTTAGGTCATCCTAATGAAATAGAAACCTAACAAGTTAATGGAGTTACATCTAGTAGTTACAATTTCGTGGTCCAGTCTTATGATATGAAAACTCATTGCATAGGATACCCTCACTCGCATGTCACCTATACGAACGTATTGGATCATTTCATTTGTATCAAACACAAAGTGAGTCGTATTCATAGTGTTACCAAGATAAGGTACCCAACTTTATCCCTATATTATAGACCCTTTAAATTGTATCTTAAACATTGATCTCAATATGTCTCTACATACTATTCAAGACTCATCAAACAGCTTAGGATGTTAGTTTATTGGATTCAGGTTATTAAGACAAAGCTAATAATATAATCAATAACACTTATTGAAATTATAATAATAACACTTTATTAATAACGGTCAATGAATTTATTTACTATCTACGAGGTTTAAGACAAAAAATCCAACACTTTATACTGTATAGAAATGTATACATCCTAGTTGAGAAGTAGATCTTATAACTAAGATTTGATAGAAATTCCTTGTGTTCAACCCTGGACTTCCTAGGAAACCTATCGTTTCCCTTACACTTTGGCAAGCAATAGGGAAACTTTTACAGCATGTTTATCATTTAGAAATCAGTAACGCATGGATAGAAACTGCATCTTTTATTGCATAATTCTATTTTAGCCAATTACTAGGTCGCTTAATTAGAGCCTTAAAATGACATATCCACGAACAATTGTATGCATATAAATCAAATAAAATCAACATCAATCAAGAAGCTACAGGATGACTAATCTGGTTTAAGATTAGTATAAATAGGATTGAAGGATCTAAGGAGAGTATTGTTATTCCGAGAATTTCCTAAATGTTGTGCTACTTGCTAAGAAAGCACTAGGCGAGAAGAAGGAACTGAAGTTAGGCATTCTAAAAGGAAGGAAACTTAATATTTTGTGAGTGATTTTCTAAAAGAAAGAAAAGTTTTGAAAGCATTATTTCTGAGTCTTATGTTGTATTTATGTTTAACGCATATTGTATTGTTATTGATGTTGATGTTGTTATTTAAAAAGAAAGTTCTAAACTAAAGTTTCCATACGATAATTGTAATGCTTGTGTGTGAATAAACCATTAGCCTTATTTCAATCAATGAGCTAACTATTATGTGCACATAATAAGTAAAGGCAATAGTGCAGAAAAGGACTGCATGACATTGAGAAGTTGGCCAAATGTGTTCGAGTCAATAGGCTTAGTAACAAGAAATGAACCAAAAAGTTCCCAAAAGATGCTGGTGCATTGAATTCTAGGTTTAGGCATGGAAATGGTTCATGTTCTTGGTGGAAAGGAATAAGTAGAGGCTAACATGTGATTTATATATTAAATGAGGCGTTGAAAGTCTGTTTATGAAAATGAAAATGAATTTATATGATTGTATTGTATTCCCCAAAAGGATTTCTAAAGCGTCACTCACTAAGTATTTGACTTAGATATGAAGTTTTCCTTCCCGGGTTTTCAAGGTGTTGAGGCCAAGATGATAGACTTATATAAGTTTATATCACTAATAGACTTCTATTAGCCTCTATCAATGATAAATTTCTAATAGACATTTTATTAGTTTATATCATTGATAGACACTTATAGACATCTATCAACTTTAATCAATGATAAACTTCTATTTGTTTCTCTCACTGATAGACGATCATAGGCTTTTATTCGTGTATATTTTTTATAAACACTAATAACAATTATGACAACTATCTATAATCAATAAAATTTCAATAATAATATCTAGTGTATGTTGTCATAACTATATAAAAAATCTACCAACTAGCAACAACAAAATGGTTATATATTAATAGGCAATTAATAGTAGTTTATCATTATTTATCACCCACAAACTATCATAATATCTATCTATGATAGATAATGATAATTAATGGTATCTATCCACTTTATAAAAGTAATAAAACTTTCAAAATCAATAACAACGTCTAGTGTATAGTTGATGACAACAAAATTATTATCTATTGATAGACTATTGATTGCATCCTGTCATTGTGTATTAGTGATAGACAGTGACAGAATACTATAATTGTCTATCACAGATACTACACACAACTATCAGTGTCTATATGCGGTAAATAATGATATTGATCTACCACTTGGCCTCTTATTAGCCAATTGTCTATGATTATCATTCTATAATTTTCTATCACTAATATATAGTCATAGACTTCTATCACTGTGTGAGGTCCTAAACTAAAAGGGCTTCCTATCAAAGAGGAGCCCTATTGAGAAGAGTTGCGATAGTTAAGTGTAGATAGAAGGCGTTCTGTGGAGAAGGATGGGAGGAAAGATAAGGCGATACGAAGAGAAGTATTTAAGACTAAGTGTTATTGCATTAGAGTAAGCAATGCAATGAGGTTAGCTGGCGAAGAAGAAGTAGGCGTTTGACGCTATGAACTAGGTGTTAGGATAATAATATGGGAATAAGTAACTATACCTATACATGTTATGATGAAGTAGGTGTCCTGTTGAAAGGACTACACGACCCTCTGAGAAAAATTGAGCATTCCAAGAAGATAAGGTTAGTGTTTTAAGGGAAATGTCTAATCGTAAAACGAATAATGACTTACTTGTATAGCGTAGGATGGCTGCATTGTGCGACGAAGTAGCAAAGTTACACGCGTAAAGCATGGAAAGGACCCATGAAGGTGAAAAGGTCACTATAAATAGGACCAAAGACTGAAAGAGGAGAAGGCATGAGATGCAAGCATTCTGATAATTTGTAAAAAGAGGGTTTTGAGTGTTGAAAAGCCTGGTTGAGGGAGCAGCTAGGCAAGAAAAGAAAGCGGAAAGCAAAGGAGGAAAGTATGGACGTCAAGCATTTTTGTGAGTGATTTTCATGCATAAGACGAGCATTTATGCAATTAACCTTGTAAATCAATGATTGATCCTTTATATGTGAAAGAAATGTTTGATGAATGATTGTAATCCTTATAATCATTTATGTTTGTTATTGATTGTTTTTAATTGTTATTGACTTACTACATTGTGCAATATGAAAAGCTTCTGAATTGATACTTCATTGTTGTTGATTGTAATGATTGTATGATGTGGTGTGAATTGATCTATCACAAGACGTTGGTGAAAATCTTAAGTTTAACGTGAGACACTGGTGAAGTGAATCCCAGTTCTAGGTGGGTAAATGCTGGTGAAGTGAATCTCAAGTCTGAGCGAGAAATGTGTTCTTGATAACTAGATGCTAGTGGAAGTGAATCCTAGATCTAAGCGAGGAAATGAATTGAGAGACACTGGTGAAAGTGAATCCCAAGTCTATCGCGAGATGCTGGTGAAAGTGAATCCCTAGTTTATCGTGAGATGCCAGCGAAAGTGAATCCCAAGTTTAGGCGATGAGATGCTAGTGAAAGTGAATCTCAGGTCTGAGGAAAGCATGATTATCACAAGACACTGTGGAAATCCCAAGTCTATCATGAGGCACTGTTGAAGAGAATCCCAAGTCTAAGTGATGCGAGAATTCCAGGTCCCAACGAAAAATGGTGAATGTTCTGATGATTGAAATGCGTGGAATTGATTTATTGTTGTGGTTGTAAATTGATGCGATGAAAACTTGCATTTATGAGAATTTATGTTTATGAAAAATGTTGGTTATTATTAATAGAATTATATTTGTTGTATTCCTCCAAAAGGTATTTTCTTTCGAAACTCATCACTCATTAAGTCTTCGATTTATGTTTTAAGTTTTCCCCTCCCTAGGTTGTTGGGCATTGAAGTTAAGTAAGGAATGAATGTCTAGCATGGAAGTCAAGTAAAAGAGGAAAAGGTAGGTTGTTCTGTAAACTTGTGCGACGTGCCAGTCATGTCTTCCTATATTGCGTTTAAGGAGTCAGTAGGTAAGAACTTCACTCATTAACGTTAAGGACTGCAACTCAGTTTCAAAGAGAGGCCACCCACCGCGTCACAGTTGTGAGGCCGAAGACGATGAGTCACTACAAGAAAAGTGGCCTTCTATGACACTTCAATATAAGAAAAATTGAGTGGAGAGAAGAAACAATTGTCATAATATGTTAAAATGCGCTTTTTTGGCGGGAAAAGACGTTTTCAGAAATTATTTTTTGTGACAATTATTTGGTGTCATTAAAGAGTTCAGGTTTATTAAAATAATTTATTAAAATAAAAATACCCAAATTTATTAAAATAGAAAGTCCCAAAAAATTTCTCCCTCTGAAAATCCCTAATTTCTCAAAATCCAAATGTCTTACGCCCGCTGCGCTTCCTAACCCCCTCTGTCTTCTTCTTCATCCGACGAGTATTTGACGTCAGGCGAGTCTTCGACGTCCGGCCACCGTTCGACTTCTGCCCACATTCGAGTTCGGCCCACGTTTGACTTCCGCTCAGATACGACTTTTGTCCCGATTCGACTTCCGCCAACGGTTCCACCTCCGCCCACGGTTCGACGCATACATATATAGTAATTATTGTTTGATTAATTACTACATATGCAGTCCGACGCACATCTAAACTAACGGCTGCGTTTATCCATTGTAATCAAAAAGTTAGCAAAAGAAAAATGAAAATTGGTAGTGGAGTGGTCTGTGGAAGTCCACGCGCCTCCGCTCTTCCCTCACTTCTTCTCCACCGTCATGGAGTCACCGTTCGTTGCTCTACGTCTTCCTCTACTGTCGGTTAGTTCACCACATGTTTTTTCATAGCACATTTTCTAAAAGTTTTTCATTATCTTAATGCCTTTTTGAACCATCGTCTTATCACAGACCATGTATCATTCATCAAGGATGTTGCTGCTACTGAACCACCTCAGCATCTGTTTCATTTGCTCAAAATGCTTAAGACTAGAGGTGTGTTGCTGCTCTAGCGCTCCAACCATTCACATTTTGAATCTAATACAAATTCCTGATTGAATCTATCAAATTTTTACTAGGTTTTTGTAGTTCTTTTTCTTTTGAAGTTTGTATAAAATTTATGAGCAAGAGTGTGAATAAGCCTAGCATTCGAATTAGAAGTGAAAGAATAATCTCTTGGTGAATAGATTTTGTTTTGGAAGTTCGTAGACCTATATCGCAACATTCTTGTTAAAGGGTTAATAATCTAGGGTTTTAGCCTAGTTTTAGTTTGTGACATGTTTTTAGTATTGTACTCTTGATATGTGGTTTTGTATCCATTTCTGCAATGTAATGGTCATGTTTATCTTTCTTTCTTTTTTTCATATATTGAAATTCATTTCGTATTCCATTTTCCGAAAACTAGATGCTGAATAAATGTCGCCGATTTGTTTTCCTGTCTTAAAAAGAAGATGTGGTTTACCATAGTTCATTGATCTGATTTGACAGTATTGATATTGTTTGATTATGAATTTTTGTAATTTAATTTTCCTATCAGAGATGTGGCAAAAAGTTTGCGTCTTATATCAATAAATGGAAGCAAATAACATTCAAGTAGATTCTATAGCATGCTCTGCGTTGATGAAAGTATTTAATAGGGGAAACCAGGCTTCCAACGTTCTTATTCTGGCAGAAATTATGAAGGAGAAGGGAATTCCTTTCAATGATGCCAATTTCTTTGAAATGTTGTCAGCTTGTAGCATGTAAGATTTAACATGTATATATTTTACATATTTTCTTTAGTAGTTAGCTGAACACTAACTGACATAGTTTTTTCATCATCCTCTGACATTTTAATAGATAACCACTTATGATTACAGTTTTATGGAATCATTACAATTTTTCCGAGGCATCCCTCTTTGCTTTGGATCATTTAGGCACATAAGGTTTTCAGGTTTACTTATCGTGTTATCACTAAAAACTATTTACTGAACTGTATATGCAGACTGCAGAATTGGAGGAAAGCTACAGACTTGGTAAATCTGATGGAGCCTTCTTTTCATCTTGTTTCACTTGGAACTATTAACCATCTTCTGCAGTTTCTGGGAAAAAGTGGAAAGACGGAGATTATGATAAAGGTAATTGGAGAATAAAAGTATACTCTTAGATTACCATTTGACCCAAAGCTAGCTTCTGGGTCTTCTGGGACTAGGCAAATTCATATTATACCAAGGCAAATATATATATTATTGGTTGATGTTGGGATTTACTATTTTTAGTCCATGGTGCTAATGTAATAACCTTACTTGTAGGTTTAGTATCCTTTTTTATGAAAGATTTTGCACGATCGAACTAGCTCTACTATAAGTTTATGATACATTTCAGAATTTTGATTGGTTTTATGTTATTATGGTCTTTTTGTTTTTATCTTTTTCTTACCAATTTTGTTATTTGTTTGAGCTAAACTTTTGATATAGATTTCTTCCCTAAGAGTCCATAATTGGTGCTTGTTTCTTCACCTGGTTGGTTCATTTGATTTTTACAAAAAAAACTTGAAATGGAAGACCCTGAGAAGAAGAAGGAAGAAAGAAGAAAATGTTTCTTTCCCGTTTCTTATTTATTTTTTATTGTATTGCTACGCATTTTTTTGGTAGTTTGGTATAGTGTTATTGCTATTATTTTGTTTTATTTCAATTGAAGCTTAATTAGACTGCCTCGGGGCCTGGTTCGGCCTCAGATGATTCGGTGTAGTTGGCTGATGTGGATTCTTCTGTGTTAGATGAGCTTTTGGTGATGTTGAAGAAGTGAGTTCTTTGTTAGTTCCTCTACTTAAAATGTTCTTTCTTGTTTTGGTTAAAACTGTTTGTTTGATTCTTTTTTTATGAAGTAATGAAATTTTGTTGAGTTTGGTGGTTTGATTGAGTTTAGATAAGTTGAATGATACCCTTTTAGAAATGCTGAACTATGATAGAATTTCAAAGTTTCTGGTCTAGTTCAAGTGATCCTATTACATTCAAATTTCTTTGGTAATGATCGTTAACCTTCATGCTAGATATCCTTTAAGTTGAAGAATTTGTAGTTAGATGCATTGGTTCTCTAGTAGTTTCTTAGGTTGGAAATGATTTGTTTGAGAATTCAAATCATACACTTTACGTCGGGTATCGACTTTTCAAATAGATTTAGCTCGAACACACCACCGATGAGTTATCCGTAAACGTGTAGTTCCTTTGATGTTTCTAAATGATAGAGGCGAAGGTAACTAATCTAGTTACTCATTTTTATCGGTTCAAGCCTAGCTTTAAAGTTCACTGTCACAACCTCGTCTTATAACATAAGTAACCACCTGATTCACTTTTAGATGTAGAGCAGAAAGTATTGGCTGGATCGAAAGTGATCAATAAGGAGTGATGTTATTCTTGCAATAAGTGATCGGCTATATATAGTATTAACTTTTTAACTCTAAGATAGTCATAATAATTCTTGCAATAAGGAGTGATGTTAAATACAATATGAGTTGCTAAATTTCAACACCTATTACATTAGTTCATAAAATGGATAAGACCTTATCTCCTTATGGGGTGGATTGTTGAGATTTATATATATGTTTATTGCTGTTCTTAGTTTATTTTTAGGTTTACTCTTGATGACTAGAAAACCCAAGTCTCTGTTGCATAATACTTTTGTGAAAAATATGGTGTGGAACTCAAATTTTCATCTATACCGGCTATACATGCTCGCAAATATGCAAAGCCCATTTTTAGCTTTGAGTTTTATTATTTGTTGTTGGTTTTGGACTTTGTGTGAAGTTTTGTAATTAATTTAGCTGAGTTTGTAGGTTGAATTTGGTATTTACGATTCTGTTTTTCTTCTTTTTCATATGGATGAATTTGTAGATTTGAGTTTTGTTAAGTATGTAGGCTGAATTTGGTATTTAGCTTTGAGTTTTGTTAAGTATGTGGGCTGAATTTGGTGTTTGCGATTATGTGTTCTTGAAGTGTGTATGTAATTTAAGTAAGTTTGTGGGTTGAATTTGGTGTTTGTGCTTATGTGTTGTTGAAGTGTGTATGTAATTTAGCTAAGTATGTGGGCTGAATTTGGTGTTTGCGATTATGTGTTCTTGAACTGTGTATGTAATTTTGCTAAGTATGTGGCCTAAATTTGGTGTTTGCGATTATGTGTTCTTCAAGTGTGTATGTAATTTAGGTAAGTTTGTAGGCTGAATTTGGTGTTTGCGCTTATGTGTTGTTGAAGTGTGTATGTAATTTAGCTAAGTATGTGCTCTATGTTGTTGATGTGTGTTGTTGATCATGAAGTGTCGTTGAAGTGTGTTGTTGATAAAAAAGTGTTGTTGAAATATGTTGTTGATCATGAAGTGTTGTTGAAGTGCGTTATTGATAAAAAAAAAGTGTTGTTGAAGTGTGTTGTTGATTATGAAGTGTTGTTAAAGTGTGTTGTTGATCATGTTGTTGAAGTGTGTATGTAATTTAGCTTAGTTTGTGGGCTGAATTTAGCTAAGCTTAGAAGTTATTATTCTTGAAGTGTGTATGTGCTTTATGTTGTTGAAGTGTGTTGTTGATCATGAAGTGTTGTTGAAGTGTGTTGTTCATCATGAAGTGAATGTGATGTGTTTATGTGGGTGAATGTGTTGTCTTGTTGAATCATTTTTTTTTCTTTTCTTGTCTTATTAGGTTTTGCCACAATCCATTGGAGCAATGAAGCGATATTTATGCAAATTAGTTAATGTATAGACTTTTTTGTAGGTTTGGTAGGAATTTTTTTTTGTTTAAATGTAGTTATTTAAATAGTTTGTTCATATCAAAACACATTTGTACCAACAATTAAAGCAATATCACAAAGTGTGTTTCTTTCTATTAAAGCGTTCATCGTTTTTCCATATGTGATTGTATTGGTCTGTAATGGTATGTGTAATGGCAGTGCGACAAGAAATACAGGATTCAATAAGAAAGGGCTGTTGAAAACAGTGACTAAAAACACAACTATGACATTTAAATTGCGAAATAAAACTGTCATAAAAAAAAGTTTTATTGACAGTTAATTAAAGTCATGGTAAGAAAAATGATGACAGTTAAAGTGTCATAAATGATAAATAATGACATTTAATATCAGTCATAGAATATTAACAATGACAGTTATCCTTCGTTATAAAATGTAAACTATGACAGTTATAAGCTGTCATAAAATATAAACAATGACAGTTATTAAATAAATCCGAAAATAAATAATGACAGTTATACTCTGTCATAAAACATAAATTGTGATAGTTATTAACTGTCATCGTAACTAAATAATGACAGCTATAATCTGTCATAAAATATTTCTTTCGTGACAGTTATTATATGTCGTGGAAACCACATTTCGTGACACTTTTATACAACTATCATAAAATACTTTCCATGACTGCCGCATCAATGACTGCAAAAAACTGTCACGAAAACCTTTAATGATAGCATTTAACTGTCATTGTAGGCCCTTTTTTTTACTAGTGAGTGGAAAAACTGAGCCAGGCAAAGGAAGCCCTAAAGATTGCCCTTGAGATGGATTGCTAGGCGATCAAGGAGAAGGATGAAAATGGAGTTTTTATACTCATAAATACATTGACACAAAGAGCAGCATCCCAGTGGATGAAGGAAGACGTTAAGCTTAGAACTTAGGTTTTACTTTTATGCCTTACGAGAAAATGAATGTAATTGAAAAGTGCAAACATCGTAAAGTGTTAAGTTAATAAAGAGAAGTTATGTTTATTTTACTGTATTATTACTCGTACTTGTCACTTAGTAGATCTTTTCGAGCTAAGTTTTGGAGGATTAGGCGATAGAGTAAAATCTAAAGATTAAGTACTTTTTGCTGCGATAAGTTTTGTGAAGGTCTCTAAAGTTTCAAAGTAAGAGCTTTGGTATAAGACTGGTGAAAGAAGTTGTTCCGTTTACTAGGTGTTCAGAACGTCATCTCGCGGTAAGATACGCAATGCGTGTCTAGGCGGCACGTCCGCATTTAGTTACAGGAAGAGACATTTGGGGCAGAATGTGACACATTGTCTATCACTAATAGAAAGTTGTACACTTCCATCAATGATAGATATTGATAGACTTCTATTAGTTTATTTTAATGATAGAAAGTTGTACACTTTTATCATTGATAAACAATAATAGTAGTCTATTAATGTCTATCAATATTTATCACATATATATAGTGGTAAAACATTATCAATGTCTATCATAGATGGACAGTAACAACATTATATGGTTTATCAATAATACACTATGTGATTGTGTTTTATCACTTGGTCTATCATTTGTTCTCCATTTTCTTTACACTCTCCATTTTTTAATGCTTAATTATCATTAATTTTTCCTAATATGAAAAGATCAAATAATTATCAATATGAAAAAGTTTCTTAAAAAAATTATATTTTTCTAGTAAACACCATTTTTCCACCATTTTCTTTGGCTTCTCCCATTTCTCTCTCTTTCTTCCCTTTATTATTAGGGCTTCGTCTTCATTTCTTGTAACTACCCAACTTTTTATACTAAGTTGAAGTCATTACTAAAAAGAAACAATAACAAGAGACACATTCTTGAAAAGAGGAAGACAAAATTTTCATTAAAAACAGAATACTAAAACACTGATACATAGACGCGGAAGGAAAATTAAGTCCTCATATGGCATGTCACGGATCCTTCTCTGTCGCTTGTCAACTTTCCTCTACCTTTACCTTTGCTTGAAATATTAAACATAGAAAGAGTACTGAGTATAAACATATACTCGGTAAGGGACCTACTACTAGTCCCACTAGGTGTTTGTTAACTTCCCATTAGAGTCTCGTAAGGAAGTACCCCTAAACTCGTGTGTTCCCGAATACACGCATTCTAGTGATTTCATAGCAACACATCTAATCTTCAGTGAACCCAAAGGAACACCTAGGACAAAACTGGTCTTCGGTGAACTCGAAAGAACACCTAGAATAAACTGGTCTTCAGTGAACCCGAAGGAACACTTAGGGCAATCGGGTTGTAAGTGACCTCATCGGACCACTCATATACATAACATCTCATGTGACTGGTGATCTCGTCAGACCATATAGTCATAAAAAAGGTGGTGATCCCGAGGGACACCCATATGGGTGCGACTCTAATAGACAAAGTCAACATAATGATCATCTATAGCATGTAGCATATCATAAACATGATAGACATCGACATGAATATTAATCATAACGTCCTTAATCATATGATTAATATATCATGCATCATCATCAACGTAGATCAATCATCAAAATAATATCAGTCATCATCATCAATCATCAACATCAACACATTATGCACCTTAGCCACATCAATGCATAATGGAAAATTATATGTCTGCTCTTAACTTCAGTTCAAAAGTAGTAGGAGAATCTCTTATCTGGAGATTTTAGCTAAACAAAGTACTCCTTAGCTGACAGTAAAAATTCTTCAATTAATTTGATCTTAATCATCAAAGGAAATTTCAGTATCTTAATTAATGAAATTAGCAATTGGCTATCATCAAAAAATTCTCCCAAATTAATTAACTTCCAAAAAATGGGGTTGAAACCAATTCAACGTTGATCAAGAAAAATCCAAGATTTAAATCATAAAAAATTAGCCAATTGAACCTTTAAAGAAATCGATCGACAATTAAAGTAACAAATTATTAATTTAATTTCATTAGCTTACCAATGTTACTCAAATAGATGTTGAAAAATTCTCTTATCTTTGATGGAAAAATTAATCACTTTAAACCTTCAAGCTTTGCTAAAGGGACCAAACTGGTGAGGCGACAACAACAAAGGGTTATCTTAGTGAAGAAGATGAATAACCTTTTTCTTTTTTCTTTTCTTTCCAACTTAAGCATTCCATTGCTATTTATAAACTCAAATACTAACAATAATACTTATTATTATTATTATTTTCTTTTCTTTTAGGATATACATATCATACCAATATATACATATATAATATCCAATATACATATTCCCATTATCTTTAATCAATAAACTTTTTAAATGCACAAAATCTTACGCATTTATAACCTTTAATAATAATAATAATCTTTTTTTATTACTATTATTATTCTTACACAAAAATATAAACGTATATATATTTATTTAAACCATCATTCTCTCTTCTAAATAAATATATTATTTTTTTCATCCAATCAAATCAATCATCTCTCTCCTCGTGGATTATCTTCTTTACCAAAGAAATATAATTATATTCCGTCATACAACTAACTTTATTTTTCCATATTAATTATTTGGTTTAAATAATTAATATCATATTCCATCAAAAATCCAATTTTTTCCCTCCAAGATCTCAAATTAACTTAAATCCTCAATTCTTTTAATCAATCAAATCTTTTCTAATAAATCACTCGTAAAATTCCAACATAAATTATCTTAACCCAACCCTCAAATTTTGGCTCCAGTCATTAATATACATATAATTTAACATAATTAATAAAAATTCTTAAAAATTTGGGGTGTTACATTCAATTTTCCAATAATTATATTTCAATATATAATTATCAATTTTCCTTTTAAATAAATCTAATTCCTTTTATTTTCTTATTTACCCAAACAGACCAACTTATTTCCAGAATCAATATTTATCTTTCTCCATAATAATTAATAATTAAATAATTAATTATCTTTCACAATAATTAATTATTATTTATCTTTCTCCAAAATAATTAATTATCTTCTACAATAATTATTTATTATTTGTCTTTCTTCAAAATAATTATATTTTCCCAAAATATAATTATCTTTTCTTCCTTAATAAATATCATATTTATTATATAATTATCTTATCCTTAAATAATTATATTTCAACAAATATAATTATCTTTTCCTTTAACCTAATAAATATATATATATATATATATATATTTCCACATATACATATAATTATTAAATCTCCACCAAACTTTCCACTCTACAATTTAATTAATAATATCCATAATTATTTAATTTAATTCAACTTCAACAACACTAAAAATTCACAATTGTACTTAATTCTCCTGACCTACCATTTAATCAAAATCTCACCAAACTGCCAAAACCACTAATTAATTAAATATTCATCCAACAAATATTTAATTAATTCTAATTTTCACAAAAATCAAATAATTCTCATTAAATGAATTCAAAATAACAACCAATAAATTAAATCTAATTAAACAAAATTAAGATAATTAACTCCAAAATTATCTTAATTTTGGGGGCGTTGCATTTCTTTTTTTTTTTTTTCCTTTGTAAATGTTGATTTTTATGTCCTAAAATTCGTGATTTGTGAATATTAAATTGTTGTACCATTCAATAAAATTTTTTATTAAGGTATTGTTTATTAAATTGTTCTTGAACAAGAGATTTACTGATCGTAAGCTTTAAATCCAATAAACTAAGGCTCCTTAAAGTCGATATTTTGACCAAGCTATGAAGGGTTAATTTACTAACTATTGTAATATCAAGTGGACAGAAATATATCAATAGTGAGGAAAGTGCAACTAAAGGCTCTAGTGAACAATTCCTTTGGTTAACAAATATTGATTAATTAAGTTAAAAGAGTTTGGTTGGTTAATCTCAGACCATTAGAGCACATGATTTGTAAGTTCAATAGGTCTTCCTATTAGCTCTAAACCCTACACCTGTGAACAAATTTCCCAATATCTCTTTTCAAATATGGCTAAGCGAAATGAGCCGCCACAAGTTGTACTATGTTGTCCCTCCTTGTATGGGCTACTAAGCCATTAGCATGCAATTCTTGAATTAGTTGTATCGCCACGTACCTGAGACGATGTAGAGCGGCCGACATCCTAAAAAAGGGATTAGTTTTAAAAAAAAAAAAAAAGAGGGAGCCGCCACCAATCTTTTTTTACAGTATGATTGGACGTTGAAATAAAGTAAATAATTTTAAATAAAATAAAAACTGGTCTACAAAAGAATTAGAGTTGAGTTCGAGATTCATTTGTGTATAGGAAAAGTGTTAGCACCCCGTAACACTCATTTAGAAAACGGTGGCCAAATTGAATGTCTTGAATAAAATTCATTTAGAAAAAACTGACTTTTTATGTCTTATTCCATTGCTCACCACTCCAATATTTGAAGCAATGATCCCATGAAATAAGTGGAATACATTCATTAATTAGACTATATTGAGGAAAAATTACTCACCTTAAGAGAATGAGAAATTATTACAATTTCTCAAAATCTATCATAGGCTAGTCTTTGAATGGAGATTATTTTTAAGACATTGATTAAATTCATTTTTTTAGGATCAAATCTCGGACTCCCAAAGATATTGATCCCTCACCTCAAGAATCTAGAAATAACGGATTCCTAGAAATTTCTAGATTCTATCGTAGGAATTTTTTAGCGAAATCGATGTGAGTTGTTATAAAACAGTTGATTAGGAAACCTTATGAAATATATATTTAATTTTAAGTTTAAAAGAAATACTTTTAAAGCAAAAAAAAAATATATCTAAATGGTTTAAAAATGGAACTTTAAGAAAGATTTTAAAATTACATTTAATTAAAGTTAAAAATATTTTAAAAACTTCAAGAAATTTTTAATAAAGGTCAAATAGGAATAATACATCATAAACCAAATAAAATATACCAAACAATATATTAGGCAAGTAATGTAAGATATTAATACATGCATACAATAATTATTATGATAGTAATGAAAATAAATTAAAAGAAAAGGAAAAGAAAGATACATACCAACGATAAATAAAATAAGAAAAAAATAAATTAAAAAAATAAATATATATAGAAAATAAATTAAATAAATAAGTAAATAAAAAAAAGGAAAGTGGACAGAGAGGTGGCGGTAAGTTAAAATATAAAAATATTTATAAAATAAAATAATAATAATAAAAAATAATAAAAAGTTAAAAGAAATTATAAATATATAAATGATAATAATAATAACAATAATAATACATAGAGGTTGCGGCCACCCTATATATATAATGATAATAATAATAACAATAATAATACAAAACTTCTTTCTTTCTCTCTATTTTTTAGAGAGAAGAAAAAGATTAAAAGACTTTTAATGATAAAAAAAGTGGCAAAAAAAACATAGAAAACTTTCCTTATACATTTTTTTCTTTTATCTTTACATTTAAAAAAGAGAAGAACAAAAATAAGGATTCAATCTCAAAGAAAATTATTTGTTGTATGAGGTGTGGATCATTGGGAGTAAAACCCTACCTAATGCAACTTCCAACTAAATTTTTCCTTGGTTATGATATTAGATATAGGGTAAAAAAAAACAATATAAAGATAGAAAAAAAAAACAATAAAAGTGAAAAAGCTAAGAACCCACGTTTGCAAAGAAATGTGTTTCTTCAAAGAATTTTCTTCGCAGAGATTCTCTCTAAGCTAAATTTTTTCTCGTAGAGATTCTCTCTAAAATAATTTTTTTTTCCAAATGACCAAAGATCCCTATAGACCCGTGGTGTGCCACAAATTAGGAAAAATTTAATAAGTATAAAATCAAATTAGATATTAAGTAATTTTATTACTTTCTTTTTTTAAATAGTAAAAATATGATATTGAAATATTTTGACCGAAATAAATTTATTTATTTTTTCCCTAAAATTATAAAGATAAATAAAAATATGATATTAAAAGAATTTTCAGAAAATAAATTAGTTTGTTTTTTCTTAAAATGATAAATCAAATATGATATTAAAAGATTTTGTATAAAATAAATTATTTTATTTTTTCCTAAAATGATAAATCAAATGTGATATTAAAACTTTTTGTATAAAATAAAATATTTTGTTTTTTCCTAAAAAAGATAAAAATAAGTCAAATGAGATAATTTTTTTTAAGATAGATATTTTCATTAATGATTTTTATTTTCCCTTTTAATAAAATATTTTTAGAAAATAATAATTATCATAAGATTTTATCTTATTAAAAAAATTACTTTTTTTTTCTTTTCAAAAATAAATAAAATCTTAGCCAATATTACAAATACTAGATATTTTTTTAAAGAATAAAAAAAATGTATGATAAAATTAGGTGACTACAAGTTGGGCTCGCAAAGATGTGTTAGGGATGCACAACAAATTTCCCTTAAAAAAATCCTTGGTAAAGAAAAATTCTCCAAACTATTCGTTTGTTAAACGAGAAGCCCATAACTTTGCAAAATTTGGATCATCAATATATAAATCTTTCAAACAATCAAATCCCACGATCTCTATTTTCAACGTAACAAGAATATGAGCTCTCCGACTCAAAGTTTCAGCAACTACATTTTGGTTTAACTGGTTTGTGTCGAAAAACAAACTGAAATTTCTGTAAATACATAATTCATCAAGATACTTTCTTTTCAAATGTTTTTTTAGAGTTAAGGAACTTCAAACCATTATGATCACTATGTAAAGTAAACTCTCTTTGTACCTAATAGTGCTCCCAATGTTGGAAAGTGTGAATAGTAGCAAAGAGCTCTTGCTCATA
Source organism: Cucumis melo (assembly GCF_025177605.1). Classification (NCBI taxonomy): domain Eukaryota; kingdom Viridiplantae; phylum Streptophyta; class Magnoliopsida; order Cucurbitales; family Cucurbitaceae; genus Cucumis; species Cucumis melo. Next base: position 22,104,344 of record NC_066862.1, read on the forward strand.
GGTAAACCACTTTTGCTTAGCTTCATTCAATTTCTCACTGAAAAATTCAATCGGCCAGCCTTCTTGCTTCAAAATAGCCCCAATACCGGTCAAACAAGCATCGATTTCCACCTCAAAGACTTTTCCCAAATTTGGTAAAACTAGGTTAAATGTTGAAACTATTTTCATTACTACAAAATCTACTTTACTAGACACTAGCTACTTTTATATACTTGATGTTTTTAGTAAAAACATGTCAAGTATTAACTATTTAAAATTTTTGAACTTTTTACGTTGGCTTTCACTTGACGTTTTTCCCGCGTCAAGTATAAAGGAGAATTTACTTGACGTTATATGTGTGTCAATTATAGTGGACATCTACTTGACACGAAAAATGCATCAAGTATAGTGTGAAAAAAATAAACATGTCGAATTATTTTACGTTAGTTTTACTTGACGTTTTATTTCGCATCAAGTATAGTAGAGATTGTACTTGACGATTTATTAACGTCAAGTATAGTGTAAAATTTACTTGACGTTGTGGTCGCGTCAAGTATAGGTAATATTTACTTGACATGAAAAGAATGTCAAATATAGTTTACATTTTTATATCAAAATGTTTTGGAAATATTAAATATAAAAAATAAAAAATAAAAAAATAAAAAAGTATAAAAGTACTATTTATTTCATCCTTTCATTAAATAAATTTATTAAAATAAACTTAATAAAATAAACTTATTAAAAATTATTTTAATAAAAGAATTTATTAAAATAAATTAATTTATTAAAATAAATTAATTTATTAAAACTTTCCCTCCTAACCCTTTTCATTTCCCCCTTTCTCTTCCAAATCCATCTCAAGCCTCTATCTCACGCTCTCTCACACCTCCATCTCACCGATCACCTCAATCTCTCATACCGCCACACTGTAAGTCGCCGTTCCTGTTGTACGTTGCACCCGCACAACCTCTACACCGCACCTGCACCCCTTCTACGTTGTACCTGCACCCGTTGTACACCGACCACACATGCCTCCATCTCATTGTTGTATGTCGCCGCACGCTATACTAGCCGCCACATTTCGCTGGTAAGTCTCTTTACCCCTATGAACTTTAAGTTTGTTACATCGATGGATTGGTTTAGTTTTTGTATTAAATACCTAATATCTTGACTTAGGTCTTAAGTAATTTACTGTTTGTTTGGCTTCTATGGTAGAGATGCTACTGATCTACTTTTGAATGTGATGTTTGATTGAAATGTTGATTGATTTTTGTAGCTTAATATTATAAATATTAAAGGAATTAGGCCAAAGAATGAAAAATTTTTAGGTTGAAGACAAGGAGAAAAGAACATTCTTCAAAAAAGGAAAAAAAAATTATTTGTGGGTTTGAAGATGAGATTATTTTAAATCTGAAAAATGTTAACTCAATGAAATGTAATTGTTGTTGTGCATTCTCTCTTCTTCAAGCAAGTGACAAATGGGTGGTGTATGGCTTTGTTTGATATTAATACATTATATATTCTTTCCTTGTGTAGAGTGATCACTACAAATCTTATTCAATTTTATCACCATCTTTCTTTGCCTTTCTTCTAGGTATGTGTTTTATTAACTGTTTAAATATGTTTTTATAGTAAAAAAGAGCCTGACTCAATCGGTATCCATCATGTTTAAATATATTTCATTATTATTTCACTAAGTTTCTAAGGGAAAGAACTTGAAATTAACTTAAGAACACACAAACTAAAATACATAGATTTTGTTATTACTTTATGTGTGTTGTTAAAGTTCAAATTTAATAGAGGTGAATATGAGCATCAACTAGAGTAGAACTTTCTAGTATTACAAAAAAAAAAAAAAAAAAAAAAAAAGAGTTAGAACTTTACACCTATATTTGATAGTTTAGACATTAGAATCATAATCATATTTTAGTTTAGTTCAACTAGTTATGAATATATATTTTCGTCAAGAGAATTGAAAGTCAAATCTATTCATCTTCACTTGTGATAAAAAAAGATATATATTGATTTTCTTTTCCTTTTCAAGTTATTTTTCTAAAAGTAGAAGTCTAAAACTTGTGTGAATTTGAAAAAATAATGTATATTTTGAAAATTAGGCGAAATTGTGAGCATTAAAGAAGGCTACTACTTTTTAGAAAGGAAAGAGAGATGTAGAGCCGGTGTTCGATAATGCTATAGGATTCCCTATTTTTAGTTCTTTTTTTCTTTTCTTTTCTTTTATTGGATCTCTACTTGCTAAAAGGATGTCACTTAAGTTGGAATGGAACTTGCAACAGGAGATGTTGAGGTTTCAGATAACTTGCGATGGATTTCTCATGGCTCTCATTCAGTTGTGACTACTTACAACAGTTACGCTAATGGATGTCACTACCACACAAAGTTGCATGACAAAAATAAAACTGTACAAAATAGTTGGAGTCAATTTAGTTCCAAAAACAATGCAAGTATGTAGCTCAAAAGATAAAAATCCTATAATTGAAGAAATGTCCTTTTATGGTGTGATATAAGAGATTTGGGAAATTAATTACAATTCATTCAAGGTTGCCATTTTTAAATGTGATTGGATTGAAAATAGTGGTGGTATCAAAACTGACGAGCTTGGGTTTGTGTTAGTTGACTTAAGTAGAGTAGGGCATAAAAATGATTCTTTCATACTTGCAACCTAAGTAAAACAAGTGTTTTTTTTTTGTTGAGGATCCAAGTGATAGTCGGTGGTCTATTGTTCTTACTCCACCACAAAGAGATTTCAAGGATCAATACAATGATGACGAACTTGGAGATACAATTCTAAATTGTCAAGGAACGCCTAAAGCTACATTAGATATTAAATCTAGACTTGATTTAAACGAGAACACTCCTACATATGTACGAGCAGATTGTGAAGCCACATGGATTGCTAATGAGTAAATGTTTGGTGAGCTTTTACTTATTTACAATTTAATTTAGCAGATAATCTAACATACATTGTTATTTGGTTTTGTGTTATAGTGTCCTTTACAGGTAGGTACTATGAATGTGGATATTATGTCATGAGATACATGCGTGAAATCGTAAGGACACAAGCATTATTACTGATACGGTATGTTTTTAAACTACTTCACTGTAACGTTATAAATAGTATAATATGTCACTTATTTTTTTAACAAAATGTCTACTCGACTTTTTATGTTCTACAGATTGATACAAGAAATTCATATTCACAGCTTGAATTAGATGAAATACGAGTGGAGTGGGCTGAATTTTTAGCTCGGTACATATGATAGACACCTAGATATAATCTTAATTTTGTAAATGGCTAACATATGAGAATGCTCATAACCTTTTTTATGTAAATGTTCTGTTCATAGCAATACTTATATATATGAGGCAATAGATGCAAGAGGATAAACTTTAGTTTTGGTATACAACACATCTTTTTGGTTATATAAGGATAGCTATTATTTTTTATTTTGGAATATGCCACATATAGGAAATTTTAGTTGGTTATATTTGGATTGAATTCTGTAATTGTTGGTGATATTGCTGAGAAGAATGAAATTATTGTTGGTTTACTGGTTTATTTGTCATTTTTTTGTTGTCTAACTACAGGTTGGAAAGGAATGTACCTAATGCAAAAAACAGAAAATAGAAAATTTGTATATTTAATATATTAATAAATAATATACATAACGTTAAATACATGACAGTTTTTTAGTGTCAACTATACAATTTTACTTGATGTGTAAATGGTGTCAAGTATGCGATCTTACTTGAATCAAATACAATATTATTGAAAGTAATAAACACGAAACCGACTTACGTGAAAACCTGAAAACCGGCAGAAAAACCACAATATTTTAGTTTTATTATTTTTTGATATTCATACAATAGGTACGAGAGAGAATAAATAGAAAAGTACAAAGAGATAAAAAAAAAAAAAGAAAGAATATTTAGGATAAATCTTCCTAATGGGCTAAGCCCATTAATTCTAATAATTCTAACACTCCCCTCAAGTTGGGACATAAATATCAATGAGGCCCAACTTGCTAACACAAAAGTCGAAGTTTGGTCTGAGAAGCCCCTTAGTGAGGACATCAGCAACCTGTCGGCTCGAATGGATGTACGGAATGCATATGCTCCCACTATCAAGTCTTTCTTTGATGAAATGTCGATCAATCTCAGCATGTTTAGCTCTATCATGCTGAACTGGGTTGTTAGCAATATTAATAGCAGCTTTATTATCACAAAACAGCTTCAATAGAGTCTCACATTCCTGATGAAGATCAGACAGGACTTTCTGGAGCCAAATTTTCTCACATATTTCCAAACTTATAGCTCTATATTCGGCCTCAGCACTGCTCCTGGCCACAACACTTTGCTTGTTACTCCTCCAAGTTACAAGATTACCCCAAACAAAGGTACAATAACTGGAGGTAGACTTTCTGTCAACAACAGATCCTGCCTAATCCGGGTCAGTCTATGCCTCAATGGTCTTTTTGTCTGTCTTTCTAAACATTAACCCTTTACCAGGAGTCGTTTTTAAGTATCTCAAAATTATTTTGACAGTTTCCATGTGTTCCTCATAGTGAGCCTGCATAAACTAGCTGACAGCACTCACAGCAAAGAAAATATCAGGACGAGTATGAGATAAGTAAATCAATTGACCCACGAGGCGCTGATATTGTTCTTTATCAACTGGAACTTAATCATCAGAGTTTCCTAGTTTACAGTTGAATTCAATAGGAGTGTCAGCGAGACGACATCCCAAAAACATACCTGTCTCAGTTAAAAGATTAATGGTGTATTTTTTTTAGACACGAAAATGCATTCTTTAGATCTGACCACCTTCATTCCAAGGAAATATTTTCAGATTTTCCAAATCCTTGATTTCAAATTCATTACCCATTCTCTACTTAAGTTGACTGATTTCTGCCTGATCAACTTCAGACAAAACGATGTCATCCACATAAACTATCAGAACTGCAATCTTCCCTTTCGCGAAAACTTTTGTAAATAAAGTGTGATCAGAGTGTCCCTGACTGTATCCTTAGGACTTGACAAAAGTAGTGAATCTTTCAAACCATGGTTTTGGTGATTGTTTCAGACCATATAAGGATTTCTGGAGTTTACAAGCCTGTTGACCAAACTAGGCTTCAAAGTTAAGCGGAGGGCTCATGTAGACCTCCTCTACTAAATCTCCATTCAGAAAAGCATTTTTAACATCCAGCTGATATAGAGGCCAACCTTTGTGTACAACAACAGAAAGAAGGACTCTGACAGTATTCAACTTAGCAATAGGAGAAAAAGTTTCTGAATAATCAACACCATAGGTCTGAATAAATCCTTTTGCAACTAACCTTGCCTGGTGTCTGTCAAGTGTTCCATTTACTTTGTATTTGAGAGTGAACACTCATTTGCATCCCACAGGCTTGTGTCCCTTGGGTAAAGCACAGATCTCCCAAGTGTTATTATTTTCAATCCTTTTGTCAAGTTTCCCTATATGAACCTATTCAGTTTCATTGTTACTGGTTTCTGTTCTGATCTCAGTCTCATCACCACTGTTCTTTTCTTCTACATTTACAAGAACAGCAACATCAGACTTGTCATTCTCATTCATTGTATTATTAGTGCAAGGTTCAGTAGGATTTTTCCATACTTTGATCTCAAGGAGGTTTGGAGTCTTGCACTGGAGCCGGCGGCTGACTGGTAGGGGGCCCGCCTTCCTTTCTGAGATTCCTTCTGTAATATGTTTTTCAAGGAACTTGGTTTGTAGGTAGGATTATAGGGTGAGGATCAATGTCAGACACGATACTAGGAGTAGGTTCGATAAATTCAAAGGTGTTGTTAAACTCTTCACTCACACTTTCTCTCTAAAGATGGCTAACGAGAAAATAGGGTCGGTCCTCACAGAAAGTAATATCCATAGTGAAAAAGTATTTCCTGGATGGCGGGTGAAAATATATATAACCACGTTGGTGAGGGAGATACTCAATAAACACACAAGCCTGAGCCCGAGGGGTAAATTTGGTTTGATTAGGGCCAAAACTATGGACATAAGCAGTACACCCAAACACACGAAGAGGAACCTCTGAAACGAGACGAGTAGAGGGGTAAGACTTCTTAAGACATTCTAAGGGAGTCTGAAGGTGGAGGATACGAGAAGGAATTCTATTGATTAAATGAGCTGCTGTAAGAATAAAATCTCCTCATAGGTATGAAGGAAGAGAAGTGGAAAGCATAAGGGAATAGACTACTTCAAGAAGGTAACAATTTTTTCACTCGGCCACTCCATTTTGTTGAGCAGTGTAGGCACATGAGTTTTGGTGAACAATCCCCTTAGAGACTAGAAATTCACTAAGGTTATGGTTTTGGAATTCCCGACCGTTATCACTCCGAAGAATAACAAATTTTTATGGAATTGTCTTTCAATGGTGTGATAGAAGTTTTAGAAAATAGCGAAAACCTCAGATTTATCGATGATAAGGTAGACTTAGGTAAGACAGTATGATCATCAATGAAGGTTACAAACCACCTTTTCCCAAATGAGGTGGTGACCTTGGAGGGACCCCAAACGTCACTATGGATAAGGGTAAACGGTTGTGAGGAAAAAGAAACACGATGTTGTTTTACCCGAATGCACACATAACATGATAATAAGGAGACATCTATTTTAAGAAAGAGATGGGGAAACAAATATTTCATGTACGTAAAGTTTCGGTGACCTAACCGAAAATGACATAACATAAATTCATGTTCAAAGGTGCTAAAATAGGAAGACAGTAAACTAGTCGTAGAGATACTACTACCGGAGGTATCATCATTAAGGATGTAATGTCCCATGCTATGCCGGGCAGTGCCAATCGTCCTCCCCGAATTCAAGTCCTGAAAGCAAACAGATTCAGGTAAGAAAGTAGCTTTACAGTGCAGCTCATGAGTGATCTTACTGATAGGTAAGAAAGCTTAGGCACATGCAAAACATTCTGGAGGGAGAAACCGTCAAAGAGGACTATTTGTCCTTTTCCAGCAATCGAGACTAAAGAGCCATCGACTATCTAGATTTTCTCATTATCGGCACATGGGGTATAAAAGACAAAGTGCTCCGAGAAACCTGTCAAGTGATCTGTGGCCCTCAAGTCCAAAATCCAGGGATTCGTCTCATCAACATTAATAAGGCCAAGGGACTGAGACATACCTGATTGAGCAATGGCGCTTAGAGTAGGAGAGCTGGTCTGACTAGCAGTAGGGCCAATAGGCTGAGAGGTGCTAGCAGTCTTCCTAACATTGGTACGCCCTGAGTTATGTTGATCAATAGAGGAGCATTTGTTACATCTTGGGGGCCGACTGTGGTGTTTCCAAACACCAATCCTTGGTATGCCATTATTTGTTGAAGTGCTCACAAACGAGAATTGGTTTTCCATTATCATGGGTCAAGGATTGAGCACTAAAGGCAGCAAATTTAGTTATATAATTTGAAGGCATGTTAGGAAGCAAAATTATCGAGTTCTTGGAATACATCTGTAGATCGGTCTGTGCCAAGGATGTACTAACTTCAAAAACAGCTCTCTTGTAAGTTTGATTAATCCCGAGACCACAAACATATGGCTATCCATAACCGAAGGGTACCGATGACTCACTCGCTTCAATCCCCGATCTATTATGGTGTTGGTAAACCCCGTTCCTATTGAAGAAAGGTTGCTGTAAAGGGTCGACGAACAGATTTGTACTGCTGTACAAATTTGAAGCGTTGTACAAATTTAACAGTTTTGAAGGTTGCTGTCCAGTGGCGATGGGCGGTGTGTGTGGCGGCGGCTGACCAGAAGGGTGAGACAGTTGGACAGGCGACGACGTGTATAAGCGGATAGGATGAGCGGTGAGATTAACGGACGGGGGCGTGTGGGCCCACGCACCCGACAGAGGTGGCGCGTGAAGTGGTTTTTGGTCGGAAGGTTACGCGGATGGCGGTGAAGGTCGGCCCATTGGATAGATCGACGACGTTTGAATCCGTTAGAGTAGTTTTCCATGGTGGTGTCCACGGCGGCGGCGGCGGCGGCTGTTTTGGTCTAGGTGATTCCTAAAATTTTTTCTAGGGTTTCGTTGTTGCTTCGCTCTGATACCATATTGAAAGCAATAAACACGAAACCGACTTACGTGGAAATTCGAGAATCGAGAGAAAAACCAAAATGTTTTAGTTTTATTATTTTCTGATATTCATACAATAGGTACAAGAGAGAATAAATAGAAAAGTACAAAGAGATAAAAAAAAAAAGGAAAGAATATTTAGTATAAATCTTCCTAATGGGCTAAGTCCACTAATTCTAATAATTCTAACAAATATTTTATTTGATGGTTTTTTAGTGTTAACTATACAATTTTACTTGACGTGTAAATAGTGTCAAATATGCGATCTTGACGGTAGATTACTTGACGTCAATACAGTGTCAAGTAAACGTATACTCAACGTTTTATTAGTGTCAAGTAAAGGTATACTTGACGTGTTTTAAATGTCAAGTAAAGGTATACTTGACGGTTTTTTAGTGTCAAGTAATCTGACTATACTTGACAGTCGATTACTTGACGCTTTTAAAAACGTCAAGTATAACTTTACTTGACATTGTATTAACGTCAAGTAATCCAATTTCTGTAGTAGTGTTTAGACTTTAACAAGCAAAAACTATCTTCTAACTCAATATCCCATTTAATTCTATCCTTCTTCATGCAATTTGTAAGTGGGGCCACAATGTTACTAAAACTACGAATGAATCGTCTATAAAAGTAGCTAAACCATGAAAACTACATACCTCTGCAACATTGGTAGGGGATGGCCACTCCACAATAGCTTGAACTTTAGCTGGGTCCATTTGAGTGCCATTCTTACCAATAATAAATCCTAAAAATAACAGTTGTTTAGTGTAAAGTTCACACTTCTTTTGATTGACATACAACTTATGTTCTTGTAGTGTCACAAAAATTTCACGTAGGTGGTTATAGTGTTCAGTTTGAGACTTGTAAAACACCAAAATGTCGTCAAAGTAAACGGCTGTTGTTCGACCAATAAACAACTTTAATACATGGTTCATTAACCGCATAAAGGTACTTGGTGCATTACTTTCCACTCATATAACCCTTCACGAGTTTTAAAGGTTGTTTTTCCTTCATCCCCTTCTCGAATACGATTTTGATGGTAACCACTCCGTGAATCCAAGCGAGAAAATAAATAAGAACCTTCAATTTTGTCCAATAGGTTCTCTAAACGAGGGATTGGAAAACAATATTTCACTATTATCTTGTTGAGGGCTCTACTATTAACACACGTTCGACACGACCCATCTTTCTTTGGAAACTAATAGTGCTGAAGTAGCATATGGGCTCATACTCACTTGAATAAATTCTTGTTTTAGTAACTTATCGACCTATTTTTGAGCATGTCATGCTCTTTTGGACTTATCCGATAGTGTGGAAGGTTAGGAAGGCTTGCCCCAGGTACCAAATCAATACAATGTTGAATATCACGAAGCGGGGGTAATTTCATATGTAAATCAGCAACTAATACATCCATAAATTCATCGAGTAAGCTTGCTATTTTTTATCAATAGCTTTGGTATTCACATTTTTCTTTTGCCATCAAAATTAATAAGGGTGAAAGCACCTCTGGGAGTTGATACGAAAAATCACTTCCATGGACAATCAATAATAAGAACTTTGAGGTCAAAATGGAAGGGTTTGATGGGTCAAATATAGGGCGTAAAACAATATTTTTGTTCCCCCATTTGAATTTGTAATTGTTTGCCTTTCCATCATATGTAACTGCTTTATCGAATTACCATGGTCTACCCAATAGTAAGTGTCATGCATCCATATCAACCATATCGCATCTAACCGACCGAGTCTTTGTACTACTTTTCAATTAAAAATTGGATTTCACAAGCATCTAACACTTTGTGCTCCCCTCCTTTTTAATCCAAAAACTTTTATGAGGTTGAGGATGTTTCTTAATGGGTAGCTTAAGGTTCCTCACTAATGAACGTGTAATAATATTTTTGGTGCTACAGTTATCCACTATCACACCACAAACTTTCTTTTCAACAGTACATTTTGTTTTAAAAATCTGATTATGCTGTGAAGTAATTGGGTGTTTGGGCAGTAGAAGCACTTTCTAAATAACGCAAGATACTCTATCCCTTTCATCACAAGCAACCTCTTCAGTTAGCTAACTCATCATTGGAGTTAACATCCATGGGGCTGTCAACTTCCTCAACTAAGTTGACTTGCTTTCGTAAAGGACACTCACTTGAACGATGTCCTTTTTGCATACATTTGTAACAAACAATCGGATTCGCTCGATTATAATGATTATTGTTTTTGCTGGCTGTTGTTTCTACTTTCTCTTACTGCTCAAATGACCCTCCCATGTTTTTCATGACCGTTGACTGATTTTGGGTGTTGTAATTTTGATTGTTATTTTGTTTTCCCTTATCACTACTATTACTTTCTTATGCTCCCTTTCTGTACTGAGAGTAACACATGTTTACTTTGGTATTGTGTGACTCTGCCTTTTATGCCAATGTTATTACCCTTGATAGAGTTTTCATGGACTTTAAAGATAATTGGTCTTGAATGGTTGACTTTAGCCCCCAACATATCTTGCCACTTGTTGGCTTAGAGTTTCATTTAAATTGTTCAATGCATTTAATTTAGTCGACTAATCTCAGTTTTATACTCACGCACGCTTCTATTTCTTTGTTGTCAATGTTGGTATTGTTGATACAATATTTGAACATGATCTAAAGATAAAAAATACTTCTTCAAATAGCGTCGCATCTTTGGCCAAGTAGGTATTTTCTCTTTTCCATCCCTTCGTCTGCTTACTTTCAGTTGTTCCCACCATGCGAATACTCCCCCTTTAAGCTTGTATGCTACAAGTTTAACTCTACTATCTTAAAAAATTTCCATGTACTCAAAAAAAATTTCCACATGTTGTAGCTAATCTAGAAATTCTTCAATTTCAAATGTACCATCAAAATAAGAGAGATCAATTTTTATTTTAAACTTACTGTTTTCACATCTCCTTTGTTGTGGGCGTTCTTTTTCATAACGATTTGCTTTAAGAATTGATTCTTCTGAAAAGTCGTTTGATTATCTGTTGCTGTTATTATCATTTTCTGAGTTACTGTCGTTTTCTTCTTCTATCATAAGTCCATGTCTCCCTCCAGCATACTATCTACCCCACGTCGACACCTCTGCATTCAACCCCTCGAAACCGTAGCTGTTCACAATGATTTTGTGATTGCGCACCTCTGGGATTGACATTCATTTGGGTCATTCTTCAGTGGATTTCTTGGATGTGTCTGCTCAAAATGTTCATCGAGTCGATTTGCAATTTTAGCTATGGGTTGCCACAAAGTTGGAAGATCTCCTGCCTCATTCTCCTTTTCTCTATCACCTCTATTTGCCATTGGCCAAGCCAATCGTTAGGCACTCATACCACTTTGATGTAGAGACAAGAAAGTGTCGATTCTCAAGTGTATTTCATTCTCAATATCTAAAACCATCCTCCAGTTTTCTGTGCAAGAAAATATAAACTAGGGTAAGGGAACATGGGCTAAGAAAGTAAATAAGGCCCACAATAAGCAAAACACTAAAAACCCAAATGACTAAACATAATTAAAAGTAATTATAACTAAAAGAACTAACCCTAGATCTTATGTTAGATCTTCATCAAATTGTAGGGAATTTTGTCTTCAATGGAGAAAGAAGGAATTTTATTTTCAACGTTGGTTCGATCATGGGGAGTTCAATCGTGGGGAATTTTTTCTTCGGTGAAAGTAGAAGGAATATTGTCTTCAACATGGGTTAAGAAAAATAAAAATAATTTATTTTGTCTTCAAAGTGGGTTCAATCTTGGAAAATTTTATCTTTAACTTATTGTTAGAGCTAGAATAAAACGATAATATTATGCTTAAATCTACTCCAATGTATGCTTATATTCATTAACTTCATATTTTTATAGGGATTGTGAAAATAGACTCCAATTCAAGAACAATGGAACGAAAATCATCTAAAATGTAGCTCAAATAAAGGAAAACGGGTAACTTGAAGATTAGTGGCAAAATTGTAGTTAATTTGAAAGTTTTTGAATTCTCGCGTGCAAAATCCAGCTCAAGATTACGAGTTCGAACCTGAGTCGTGCAAATTATTTTAGTTTTTCAAGTCCTACGTGGCGCGCTCAAATCACAACAGCTGGGAATTAAATTGAAATGGCATTTTTGTAAATATGACGAAGTATCCGTGACACGTGTCACCTTCGTCTTGCGCGTGCCACCCCGAGGTCATGGCTTTAAAACTCATTGCCCACAAAAACTAAAACTCGGATCTTCAATTCGAAAATTTCCATCCAGGAGCACAGTCACTGTTCACCGTGTGTTAACTTCTTATGCCTCTCGCGCCTTAAACATCGCGGCTTTGATATTTCCTTGATTTCTGGAGTGGCTATTAATGTATATATATTCTATTGTAATTAAGAAGATATTTTTTGGAGTGGCTATTAATGTATATGATTCTATTACCAAATCGACCAAACAAGACAAGGAAGATGATGGCAAATTTATCGAACGCCTTGAAGAATGGGACAGCAAAAATCATCAGATTATCACCTGGCTTAGTAACACATCAATTCCTGCTATTCATACACAATTTGATGCTTTTGAAAGTGCTAAGGAGTTATGGGATTTTCTGTCTACACGATTTAATTCCAACGGATTAGCGCATTACTATCAGTTGCACAATAATCTTGTTAATCTTAATCAAGAAGCTGGTCAATCAGTCAATGAGTATCTCGTCGTGCTTCAACCTATCTGGACTCAACTTGATCAAGCTAAAATCAGTAAAGATCATCTTCGTCTTATTAAAAACCTTATGTGACTTCGTCCAGATTATGAATCTGTTAGGGTTGCCTTGTTACACCGCAGTCCCTTGCCCTCATTAGATGCTGCTATCCAAGAAATATTATTTGAAGAAAAACGTCTTGGCATCAATCTCTCTAAACATTCTGATGTTGTTCTTGCTAGCACTTATTCACCACTTGGAGCATCAAGCACATTTTGTAAGAATTGTAAGCTCACTAGTCATAAATTTATTGATTGTCCTAAAATAGAATGCAGGTACTACCATAAACCAGGTCATATTCTGAATAATTGTCCCATAAAACCACCTCGACCTCGAAACTATTCTAAAAGAGCAAAGAATTTCACTAAACCCAGGAACTCCTCTGTTGTTGCTGCTACTTCAGATAATCCTACCACCCCCCAGTTTCAGATAAGTGATCTCCAAAGTTTGCTAAATCAGTTAATTTCATCATCTTCCTCTGCACTTGCCGTCTCACCAGGTAATCGATGGCTTCTTGACTCTGCCTGTTGCAATCATATGACATCTAATTATTCTCTTATAAACACTCCTAGTCCTACTAAATCTTTACCTCCCATTTATTCTGCTGATAGCAATTGTATGAATATCACCCACTTTGGCACCCTAAATACTCCCAGTTTGAATCTTCCTCACACTTACTGTGTTCCAAACTTAACCTTTAATCTAGTATCTGTTGATCAATTGTGCGACCTTGGCTTAACTGTCTCATTTTCTCCCAATGGTTGTCAGGTTCAGGATCCGAAGACAAGACAGACGATTGGGATGGGTCGCAAAGTGGGAGGATTATTTGAGCTCCTATCACTTCAGGTCCCTTCTCCTTCCTCCATCTCTACCCCTGTCATTGACTCTGATACATATCAGTGGCATCTTCGTCTTGGTCATGCCTCTCCCGAAAAGTTGCGTCATTTAATTTCTATTAACCATTTAAACAGTACTAACAAGTTTGTCCCATTTAATTGTTTAAATTGCAAACTTGCTAAACAACCTGCTTTGTCTTTTTCTACATCCACTTCTATATCTGATAAACCTTTTGATTTAATCCATTCTGACATTTGGGGCCCTGTCCCTACCTCCACTGTCCATGGTTATCGCTATTATGTTTTATTTATTGATGACTTCTCTCGATTTACATGGATTTACTTTCTCAAACACCGCTCTGAATTATCTCGCACTTATATTGAGTTTGCTAATATGATTCGTACCCAATTCTCTTATCCCATCAAAACCCTTTGCACCGACAATGCCTTGGAGTATAAAGACTCCACTCTTCTATCTTTTCTCTCCTGCCCCCACACTTCTCAACAAAATGGACGTGCTGAGTGCAAACATCGCCACATTCTTGACTCAGTACGTGCCCTCATTCTTTCTGCCTCATGCCCTGAGAAATTTTGGGGTGAAGCAGCTCTTACATCCGTCTATACTATCAATCGTCTTCTTTCCTCCGTTCTTCAGAACATCTCTCCATTCGAAAAACTATATGGTACTCCTCCCAACTATTCTAATCTTAAAACCTTCGGTTGTGCTTGCTTTGTTCTTCTGCATCCTCATGAACACACTAAACTTAAACCACATGCCCGCCTCTATTGTTTTCTTGGCTATGGCACAGAACATAAAGGTTTTTGTTGTTGGGATCCCCTTTCCAATAGACTTCGTATATCTCGCTATGTCACATTTTGGGAGCACACTATGTTCTCTCGTTTGTCCTCCTTCCACACCTCCTTCTCTAGTCCTCAACCTTTCTTCACTGACACATCTATTGACCTTTTTCCTCTCTCTGAGTCCCCTCTTGGTAATGAGCTTGCTCAATCTGCACCTACTTCGGCGACCTCGGACCAATCGTCCATCTCTGATGGTAGTCCTAAACCTACTTCAGACACCCCTCCTCGTCGTTCTACTCGGATAAGGGAACCTCCTATTCATCTCCAAGATTATCATTGTTTTTCCACTATTGTTTTCCTTGTTGAACCTACATCTTATAAAGAAGCTAGTACTGACCCTTTATGGCAGAAAGCGATGAAAGATGAATTACATGCTCTTGAAAAGACACATACTTGGGACTATGTTGACTTACCTCCTGGTAAAAGACCCATTGGCTGTAAGTGGATCTACAAAATCAAGACTCACTCTGATGCTACTATTGAGCGTCATAAGGCTCGTCTTGTAGCAAAAGGGTATTCCCAAGAATATGGTATTGACTATGAAAAAACATTTGCTCATGTGGCTCAGATGACGTTTGTTCGCAGTTTATTAGTTGTTGCTGCTGCCAAGCAGTGACCTCTTCTTCAGATGGATGTTAAAAATGATTTTCTTAATGGGACTCTTTCTGAAGAAGTCTATATGAAGCCACCTCCTGGTACTTATTCTCCTCCTCACAAGGTGTGTCTCTTGCGTCGCGCACTATATAGCCTCAAACAGGCTCCACGAGCTTGGTTTGCCACATTTAGCTCTACCATCACTCAACTTGGTTTTACTTCTAGTCCTCATGACACTGCGCTCTTTACTCGCCACACACCCCAGAGTATTGTTCTCCTTCTTCTCTATGTTGATGACATGATTATCACTGGTAATGATCCACAGACCATATCTGATCTCCAACATTACCTTGATCAACATTTTGAAATGAAAGACCTTGGATCTCTCAACTACTTTCTTGGCCTTAAAGTCTCTCGACACTCGGACGGGTATTTATTGTCCCAAGCTAAATGTGCCTCTGATTTTTTAGCTCGCTCAGGAATCACTAACTCTAACACCACTTCAACGCCGTTAGATCCCAATGTTCATTTGACCCCTTATGATGGTGTTCCTCTTGAAGATGTTAGCCTGTATCGGTACTAGTTAGCAGTTTCATCTATCTAACAGTGACTCACCCAGACATTGCATATGTTGTTCACATTGTTAGCCAATTTATAGCTGCTCCTCGAACCATCCATTTTATTGTCGTACTACGTATCCTTCGCTATATCAAGGGGACTTTGGGGCATGGACTTCAATTTTCTTCTCAATCCTCTCTTGTATTATCTGGCTATTCTGATGCAGATTGGGCTGGGGATCCCACTGATCGGCGTTCTACAACAGGCTACTGTTTCTACTTAGGCGATTCTCTCATTTCTTGGCATAGTAAGAAACAAAGTGTTGTCTCTCGTTCTAGTACTGAATCAGAATATCGTGTTCTTGCTGATACTACCGCTGAACTGTTATGGCTTCGTTGGCTTCTTGCTGATATGGGTGTTCCCCAGTTGTGATAATCGTAGTGCCATCCAAATTGCCCACAATGATGTTTTCCATGAGCGTACAAAGCACATCGAAAATGATTGTCACTTCATTCGTCATCATCTCTTGAGTAAAACACTTCTTTTGCAACTTGTCTCCACCACTGTGCAACCAGCTGATATCTTCACCAAAGCCTTACCATCTACTCGCTTCAATCAATTGCGTACCAAACTCAAGCTGACAGCTACTCTACCATCTTCAGTTTGAGGGAGGGTATTAATATATATATATATATATATATATATATATATATATATATATATATATATATATATATATATATATATATATATATATATTCTATTGTAATTAGGAAGATATTATCTTGAAGATACTATCTTATTTTGTATTATTTGTTGCCTTTCTTACCTCATAGAACTTGTATTTATCTCCCCTTCTCCTTGATGTAAATATACAAGAGAAAATATTCAATAATAACTTTACATTGGCAATTCTGTAAGTATTTAAAAAAAATCGAAAATCTCCATCTTTCCGCGTTTTCTTCCTCCTCTTTTCATCCTTCAGGTTCAGGTAGTGAGTTTGATCCCCAACAGTAGTTAATAGTTATTTCATATTTTTCTATAAATATATACCCTATTTTCCTCGATTTTTATTAAATCAATTCTTTTTTACCACTTCAGATCTCACTCTCAATTGCATTCAATTTCTCTCTACAATTTAATACAATTTTCAAAGTTCTTCATTTCTACCATTTTCCTCTTCAATTTCTGCAAGGCAAATGTGCTTTAAGTAAATGGTGTGTGGTTATTTGCATTCTTGAGTGCAGAATCTCTTGCTTCAATCTTTAAGATTTTTGTTTAGCAATCCTCTAGTTCTTGCAAATGGAATTTCATTTTTCTCCATTATTCCAATTTACATGATTATGACATTAGGGTTAAGAATTGTTTGTAATTTTCTTTCCAAACACTGAAAATTTTATTTACAATTCTTATTGATTGCTATGCATAAAACTTTATTTAATTTATTGTTAAACTTGCTTATTCAAGTCTAGGATTGAAATTCATTACTTAATGTTTCGTAAATAATCTTGTGTTAAAAAGAAAGTTTTATAATTAACAATACTCAGTTTTATAATTAACAATACTCTTTACTGTTTACATTCAAAGATTGAATTTCTTGATTGAAAACAATCTTCAATCTTGAAAAAGTTAATTAAGGGCTTCAAAAAGATTGGATTCTCGATTAACTTGACCAAGAAATTTTGAATTTTCAATTCTTTATTTTCCTTGCATATTGAAAAACAATATAAAAATTTGTCTAAATTATGGAGAGATGAAAATAATACCAACCAGCCAACCCAACTAGACCCAACCCAAATTTTGGGTTCAGTTGGCTGGGTTGACCCTTGTATATTAAACTGATAGGTTAATTTTTTGATATTTTGGGTTTGGTTTCTCTGCTTATGTATACCCCTAAAAGTTTATTAATGAATTTTAGTTTTCTTGAAGTTTACTCAATTTGTTGAAACAATTATTTCATTCTTTTTAATATTTCCAAGAAGACACTAACATTTTCATTTAGTAAGTTTAGATTCAAGAAGAATCTTTTTCTCCTTCAAAAAACTCTCTAGGATTTGACCAATTCTCCACGTTACTACGGTAAAATTGGTTAGAGTTGTGTATGTTACGAAAATTATCAATACAACAAAACAGGAAAACATATATGTATATAGATCTGAGCCCAACGAATTCATGTTGTCTCCTTAAGACAAATTTACTCACCCGCTTGAGTTTTTAGAGTAATTGTCTCCCAAGAAAGAACATATTACCTTTCTTCTAAGAGTAGCACCCCGTCTAGAAGATCAGCAAACAAAACTTTGTGGATCTACCGAACGTGAAGATTGTGGATAATGGAGAAAATAGTTTTTGGAAGAAGACAAATGATAATGAAAATTTCTTCTCCTTCAACCAAATAGAAAATGACCTATTTATAGACTTATTCGTGGCCATTCGAAAAGTCGTGTCCTTTTTTCGATAACACTTTTCATGAAGCGATGCATCCATTCATGAAAAATCACAAATAGTTATCGGTTTTCATGAAGTGGTGCATCCATTCATGATACATCCGTTCATGAAGAAACACGAACAATAACCATTTATTCCAACAATCCTCCCCATAAATGGTAAGTTGACAAATAGAAGAAAATAAGCGTTCGGTATTTTCTAATGGAGAACTTGCATGAGGATAAGTAGTATAAACTTTGAACTTTCCCTAGTGAACATCAATCGAGTTTACTTGGTTAATCAGTGGACATGATGCGTTGAACTGTCAATCGTTTTAGAGTAAACTAAAACAATAGATATCACACAACTTCTCATTATAACAAAGTTTGTTCTCATGATTGTGTTCGTTTTGGCCTTGAACACCGTCTGGTCTCATGAGTGTTTTAGAGAATTCGCCTTAAAATTCTCATAGAAGCGGCCCCTTCACACTCACATAGATGATTCCTGTACAGAACATCGTATATGCTTTTATTATTATTATTATTAATAATAATAAATATCACTCACAGAAATCATTAAAAGCACAATGCTTACCCTAAACTCATACTAGCACTACTTCATCATTCGTAGAATGGGTGAAAGATATTAATGAGTGCTCATTATGTTATATACAGATCGGTTTTCCCATTGAACCTAGATCTTGGGATCTCCAGTCAACTAGATTGGGTTGCCTCTCTAGGTAACTTCATATCATAGGCTTTAAACCCATTCTTTTTTATGAACTCTCAACCAACTCCCTAGTTAGGCCTTTAGTAAGTGGATCCACAATATTATCTTTTGACCTCACAAAGTCAATTGTGATAATTCCACTAGAGAGTAGTTGCCTGATTGTATTATGTCTTCATCGTATATGTCGAGACTTACCAATATACATAATATTTCGTGCCCTTCCAATAGCTGCCTGGCTATCACTATGTATACATATTGCAGGCACCGGTTTAGACCAATTGGGAATATCTTCTAAAAAATTACGAAGCCATTCTGCTTCTTCCCCAGCTTTGTCTAGAGCTATAAATTCAGATTCCATTGTAGATCGTGCTATACATGTTTGTTTGGAAGATTTCCAAGATACAGCCCCACCGTCAAGGGTAAAAATGTAACCACTTGTGGATTTGGAGTCTTTAGTGCTTGATATCCAGTTGACATCACTATAACCTTCAAGTACAGCAGGATAGCAAGAGTAGTGTAATCCATAATTTTTAGTATGCTTTAAGTATCCTAAAATTCTCAAGATAGCTTTCCAATGATCTTGACCTGGATTACTTGTATAGCGACTTAACTTGCTTACAGCATATGCTATATCAGGACGTGTACAACTCATAATGTACATTAAACTACCAATGATGCGAGAGTATTCTAATTGTGTTATACTATCCTCATTATTTCTACCTAAATGGAGACTAGCATCAATTGGGGTCTTTGCAATCACAATGTCATGTTTTTTATATTTCTTCAATATTGTATCAACATAATGTGATTGAGACAGCATTAACCCTTGTGGGGTTTTAGAAATTTTAATACCTAGATTAACATCTGCGACACCCATGTCTTTCATCTCAAATTTATTGGTCAACATTTGTTTGGTACTCTTAATAATGTTGACATTGCTACCTATAATTAGCATATCATCAACATACAGGCACACAATGACATGGTCATTCTGATTGCTTTTGACATATACACATTTGTCACATTCATTGATTTTAAATTCATTGGCCATCATTACACTGTCAAATTTTTCATGCCATTGTTTTGGTGCTTGTTTTAGTCCATAAAGAGACCTAATTAATTTGCAAACTTTCTTTTCTTGACTGGGGGAAGCAAACCCTTGAAGTTGTTGCATGTAGATCTTTTCATCTAACTCACCATTTAAAAATGTTGTTTTGACATCCATCTGATGTATCTCAAATCCATGCAAATCTGATATTGCTATGAGCATGCGAATGGAAGTAATTCTAGTAACTGGTGAGTACGTATCAAAATAGTCAAATCCTTCTTGTTGCTTATATCCTTTGGCAACAAGTCTTGCCTTATATTTATCTATTGACCCATTGGTCTTCATCTTCCGTTTGAAAATCCATTTGCAACCAAGTGGTGTACTTCCTAATGAAAGATCAACTAGCTCCCAAGTATGGTTATGCATAATGGACTCAATTTCACTATTCACAGCTTTTTCCAATATGGAGCTTCAGGAGAGGACATGGCCTCTTTAAATGTTTGAGGTTCGTTTTCTAACAAATATGTTACAAAATCAGGCCCAAATGATTTTGAAATCCTCATCCTTTTACTTCGTCTAAGTTCCTCACCCTTGTTTAACTCATCATTTGGTCTATTTTAAGGTTCACTCGTTATCGAATCAAAAGAACGTTTTTGTAACCTTGCTTTACAAGTCATTTTGTGTGGAAAAATATTCTCAAAGAATGTTACATTCCTTGATTCCATGATAGTTTTAACATGTATATCTAAGACATCTGATTGATGAACTAGGAATCGATATGCACAACTGTTGCTAGCATAACCAATAAATATGCAATCAATAGTTTTTGGTCCTATTTTAACCATTTTGGGTTTAGGCACTGCAACCTTTGTTAGACACCCCCACACTTTTAAGAATTTGTATGAAGGTTTTCTTCCTGTCCATTTTTCATAAGGAATATTTTGTGACTTCTTATGAGGTATTCTGTTTAATAAGTAATTTGTTGTCAACAAAGCTTCTCCCACAAATTTTGGGGTAAACCTAAACTTATAAGCATAGCGATCATCATTTCCTTAAGTATTCGGTTTTTTTGTTCAGCAATTCCATTGGATTGAGGTGAGTATGGAGCAGTAGTTTGGTGAATAATGCCATGTTCTGAACAAAATTGTTCAAAAGGAGGACCATATTCACAACCTCGATCACTTCTTATTGCCTTAATTTTTGTGCTAAGTTGATTTTCAACCTCTTTTTCATAAAGCTTAAACACTTCAACTGCCTCATCTTTGCTTTTCAGCAGATAAACATAACAATATCTTGTGCAATCATCTATAAAAGTAATAAAATACTTTTTCCCACCTCTAGTTTGCACAAATTTCAAGTCACAAATATCACTGTGAATTAACTCTAAAGGTTTGGTCATTCTCTCAGTGGAATGAAAAGGTGCTTTGGTCATTTTTGATTCCACACATACTTCACATCTACGATTTGTATCAAAAGTGAATTTTGAAATCAAGTTCATATTAATCAGCCTACGCAAAGAATTGAAGTTGACATGTCCTAGTCTGCCATGTCAAACAAACGACTCAACAATATAAGCAAAAGTAGATACTTTATTATTATTAATACTTTTGGGTACAACTGTGAGTACATTTAATTTAAACAAACCATCACTCAGATAACCTCTTCCAATGTACATCTCATTCTTGGAAAGTACAAATTATCAGATACAAAGACCAACTTAAAGCCATTCTTACTAAGTAATGAACCAGAAACTAAGTTCTTGCGAATGTTAGGAACATGAAGCACATTGTTGAGAGTGAGTTCCTTCCTAGAGGTCATCTTAAGAAATACTTTTCCTTGTCCCTTGACCTTTGACGTAGTGGAGTTACCCATAAATAATTGTTCTCCATTAGAGACTGACACATATGAAGTGAACATATTCTTGTTGGCACAAATATGACGAGTAGCACCAGTGTCTACCCACCATTCCTTGGAATTGCCCACCATGTTGCACTCTGAAATGATTGCACAAAGGTCAATATCTGCAACACCATCCGATACTTCATCAACTTCTGTGATATGAGCTTGAACATGTTTTTTCTGAAAGTTCTTTGGCTTACGATAATCCTTAGATTGATGTCTCATTTTGTTGCAGTTGAAGCACTTGTCATTGAACTTTTTCGTGAATCGCAGTTTTTTATTTGAACCTTCACCAGAAAATTTCCTTTTCTTGTTACTGTGTGGTCTATTTTCCACAATGTTGGCCTTGGGATCTATTGTACTATCTATAATACACTTTTCTGCCTTTCTATTATTCTCTTCAATCCCAAGTCGAACTACAAGTTCCTCAAGCTTTATCTCTTTGCGTTTATGCTTGAGATAATTTTTGAAGTCCTTCCATGAGGGTGGCAATTTTTCAATTATTGATGCTACCTGAAAAGACTCATTGAAAGTCATATTCTCAGCATGTATATCATGTAGGATTACCTGGATTTCCTGAACCTGACTGATTACAGTTTTGGAGTCCACCATTTTGTAATCCAGAAATTTTCCAACGATAAATTTCTTTACACCAGCAACTTCAATTTTGTACTTCTTTTCTAATGAAGTCCAGAGATTTTTTGCTGAATCAACACTACTATACACATTGTACAGCGTGTTGTCCAATCCATTCAGAATGTAATTCTTGCAAAGGTATTCTGCATATTTTCATGCATCTACTGCAAGTTGCTTTTCTTTGTCAGTTTCTCCCTCAGGTAAAATGGGAGCATCCTCTTTGAGAAACTTTGCCAAATTTAAAGTGGTGAGATAGAACAACATTTTTTATTACCAACGTTTGAAATCAACACCACCAAATTTTTCAGGTTTCTCCCCATGAGCAACACCAGTTACAGGAACTGAATTAAAGCTTGTTGAAGTCATATCTTTAAAACAAGAAAATTTTAAACAAATAATTAATGCAAATCTTTCACATATAAACTAATGCAAAGAAAAAATAAAAATTACTCAAGTTAATATGCTACTGTGATATTTGAATTTAAAAAAAAAAGAAACAAATGAAAAACACTTAAGTTAATATGCTACTGTGATTTTTGAATTTAAAAAGAAACAAATCTAAATAATAATAATATATATATATATATATATATATATATATATATATAACAAACTAATTATATATATTTATATATTAAACAAACTAAGATATTTAACAAATAAAATTAAACAAAAAAAATACAGAAGAGATGTATTCTTAAAAAAAATCCAGAAGTGTTTTGCTGTGTGAAGGATGGAAAATAACAAAAAAAATTACAAAAGATGAAGAAAGTCACTGTGATCAAACCATTATCGATACAAATAAGACCACTGCGAAAAAAATTTAAAAAAATCTTGTTTTGTTTGAAATTTGAACCAAAGAAGATATACTAAATTTGTCTTAAGATTGTTACAAAAATTATCAATACAACAAAACAGGAAAACATATATGTATATAGATCTGAGCCCAACGAATTCGCGTCGTCTCCTTAAGATAAATTTACTCGTCCGCTTTAGTTTTTAGAGTAATTGTCTCCCAGGATAGAATAGATTACCTTTCTTCTAAGAGTAGCACCCCGTCTAGAAGATCAGCGAACAAAACTTTGTGGATCTACCGAACGTGAAGATTGTGGATAATAGAGAAAATAGTTTTTGGAAGAAGAAAAATGATAATGAAAATTTTCTTATCCTTCAACCAAATAGAAAATGACCTATTTATAGACTTATTCGTGGCCATTCGAAAAGTCGTGTCCTTTTTTCGATAACACTTTTCATGAAGTGATGCATCCACTCATGATGCATCCATTCATGAAAAACCACAAATAGTTATCAGTTTTCATGAAGTGATGCATCCATTCATGATACATCCGTTCATGAAGAAACACGAACAATAACCATTTATTCCAACAGGGTATAAATAAAATTTCTTGAAAGATTGGTTTATGGTAAGTACCCTACTCTTTAATCTCTAAGGCTTGCATACTTGTTCCTATTATTGATTCATTTCATTTTGTTGTAAATCCCTTGTAAGTAATTGTGAGACCCATGTTCGAGTAAAATTGTCAATTTTGGAAATAAGAAGTTAAGGAAGAAGGTTGAGAAGATGGTTGGTAGCGAAAGTAAGTGCCTTGGAAAGGAAATCCTGGGCCAACTTTGAGTGATCTCGGGGCTGTGGTAAATCAAGATGAAAGATAGAAGGGTATTAAAGATGAATCTTAGGCAGTCATGTGGAATCCCGAGCAAGATTAAAGATAAAAGTGTAATCCTTGGGCAATCTTGATGCTTGTTCGGTCGAGATTTAAAGGTAAAAAATAAAATTTCAAGGTTCTTGGGCAATCTCGGGGTCGAGTTCAGTCAAGATTGAAGGTAAAAGAGGAAATTTGAAGGATCTCAAAATTGTCTCGAGGTTGTTTTCCCGTGACTAGAGACAAAAAAGGGTTTAATTGGTGATCTCCAACCTATTACGGCCGAGAGCATTGTAATTTATCTACTCGGTGGAGTTGGAATCTATATGTCATGATATGAAAATACTTAAAATTTAGGTAAGTAGGAACTGGCGAGATACTAAAAGCTCAAAGAATGACTAATCTATTTTGGGATTAGTTTAAATAACCGTTAAAGATAGAAGGAAAGGGGTATTATTCTGAGATTTGGTTAAGCAAAAGTTAAGTGATATTTTATCGAGAAGCTTTTAGGCAAGAAGTTCCATTTTAAGTTGCTAAGGTATTCTGAGCAAAAGGTAAACTTAAGTACTGGGAGCGATTTTCAAAGTGACTCAATGATTTTAAAGCTTTCTTTCCAATTTATGTATTGTTATGCTAATGTTTAAGCTTGTTCAACTTTGTTAATGTTTTAAGAAAGCTTGAATGATTTCCAAGGAAAGTTTCTTAAGCTGAGTTCTTATGTGATGATTTGTATTATATGCTATGATTGAGAGTAAACCATTATTCTTATTCATACCAATGAGCTAGGTATTATGTGCATGTAATGAGTAAAGACAACCATGTAGCAATTGAGGCCTGCATGATGGAGTGAAGCTGACCAATATAATGTATAGAAGATATGTGTTGTGCTTAGCGGCTTGAGCAACTGGAAATGAACCAGAAAAATCTCCAAGAGATGTTGATGAAAA
The DNA here is from genome assembly GCF_025177605.1 of Cucumis melo. NCBI lineage: Eukaryota > Viridiplantae > Streptophyta > Magnoliopsida > Cucurbitales > Cucurbitaceae > Cucumis > Cucumis melo. Next base: position 22,129,398 of record NC_066862.1, read on the forward strand.
AGCCATCATAATAGTCTATAAATGAGAATGGTCCATGTTCCTGGAGAAAGGAATAGCGAAAGGCTAATGTGTGATTTATGATTTATGAAATGAGGCACTGTGCCTATGTTTATGAAATGGTTCAAAAAGGCTCAAGCTCGAGTCCACCAAGCAAATGGGTCCAAGCCGAGTCAACAAGCAAATGGGTCCAAGCCCAAATCGACCAACAAGCAAATAGGCCCAAGCCCACTTAAAGTCCATGAAAATTCTCTATAAATAGAGACCTTTGTCATTCATTTGGAGATCTTTGGTTGAAGGAAGCATTGAAGCTCTGAAGAATTGAAGACAAACTTAAAAATAAAAATCTCTCAAGACGTGCAAGTTCTTATCAACATCGAGATCATCATCTCCTGAAAGCTTGAAGACTCAAAAGATCAAACTTTCCTTGAATTCCAGAAAATTGAAGCTTAAATCAACTTGCAACTACAACTTTCTGAAGATCGAAGATCAAAAAATTCTATGTTTTAAATTGTATTTGAGAGAAATAATCAAATGAGTAAATACTAGAGACTGTATCCACAATACATAAATCAATATACAAAATTCAATCCCACGAATTATATTTCTTCTGAGATCTCGTGTGAACAGTAGTGTTTGTTATTTCTCTACGGCTTATGTTAGGTTTGAATCGCATAATTGTTTAAGTACACAAATTCTAGTTGCGTCGCGTACCACATTACAAATTTAAGGATGCGTGCGGAGCGGAGCATGATAGTTAGCAACTTACGACCTTACCATATTACATGCATAAAAAAAACTACTTTTCACTTATAATCGTGGGGAATTTTGTGGCTATAAGGTTGGGGAGTAAACTTGGAGAATCCAATGTGGGGATATTCTTGGTATTTCAACCGTGTTGTAGTTGGGCTTACGGAGGTGTAAAGTTTTACTCTAAATTGTAAATAGTTTGGCCTATTTTCCTATATTTAAAAATTTCCTTTTTATTTTGTGTAGTTAGATTGTATTTAGATTGTAAAATATGGAAAAAAAAATGTAAAGGAAAAATACAAGAAACAATTATCAAATAAGTTTATGTTCTTATTTCTTAATAGTTATCAAATATATTCTCTATTTCTTGTTCTAAAAAAAGATGAAACATCAATAGTTATCAAACATATTTTTTATTTTTGTTCTCCAAAAAATGAAAACAAGAAATACGAAACGAGAAACAGGAAACAAGAAGCGAGAAAATTATCAAATGGGCTTTTATTAACCATTTTGTTTTTGAAAATAAAGTCTACTTCCTATCGATTTTTTTACCGTAATTTTGCATCTTTCTTGAGTAAAAGAGTTTAATCATTAGTTAAATTTCAAAAACAAAAACTAGTTTTTAAAAACTATTTTTTTAGTTTTTAAATTTTAGTTTTATTTTAAAAAAATATTGGTAGAAAACATAATATTAAATTCTCATTGATATTTTTAATTTCCATGGGTTCAATATTAATATCAGGGTGAATCAATTTTTCCACTAATCATAGAAAAATCAAGAAAACATAAAAAGAAAATGTCAAAATGCCATTAATATAAATATATTATAAATAATATACATGTTTATTTATTTAAAAATAATAAAATATTGGATAATTGTAAAAAATGGCAAAATCAAATATAATTTGTTTTTGTCTTTTAGTGATTTTGTTTTTGCCGTAAAGTATAAATAGGTTGTATTTTGGGCATCCTAAAAACCATCAAATTTGACAAAATATAACAAAATTTTATATTCTATCAATAATAGACATCGGTAGATACTTATATGATTCTATCAGTGACATTGATAGATAATGATAAAAGTTTATTAGTTTCTATCATCGATAGAATTCAAAATTTTGCTATAGTTTGTAAATATTTTAGTTTATTTTACTATATTTGAAAATGCCCTTGTATTTTTTTTTCTTATTATTCTTGAAAAACCCCTAAAATATTATTCACTAATTTAAATTTATTTGTATGTGTTATAACTTTTTGAAAAAATATTCATTAAATTCGATATGTTATCAGTATTTTCAATTTTTGTAAACTTAAGGTTTCTATGTTTCCCGTAGATATCGATATTTAAAACCCTAACAACAAATCAACAAATTTAGAAGTGAAATAAATAATTTAGGCTTTATTTTCAAAAACTAAGGAGGAATTGTTATGGATAGAAAGAAAAAAAATAAAACTATTTACAAAACGTAGAAAAAAACTTAAATATATTATAGAGAGTTTGATGAATTTTGTTATATTTTATAAATAGTTTTAATATTTTTCTATTTTTTAAAATACCCCAAACTAAATAGATAGATTTAGAAATGTTCACATTTTCCCACATAGATGAGACCCACCTCGAATGAGATGAGGATTCTTCATTTAATGGGAAGTAGGGGAGGGAACGGGAGAAAAAATTGTCGAGAGCTAAATGGGGATAGGACGAGGAATGCATTCCTTGTTCTTGTCCCATGCTGTTAGGTTTTATTTTATTTTATTTCTTATATAATAGTTTAATGTTATGTTAATTCATTTTTATTATATAAAAATTATATTGCACCTTCAAACAGTTATTGTTTAATAATAAAAAACAATGAATATGTTTGAATTAGTGTATAAATGTTGAGTTCTAATACATTTATATCAGTGATCTTTTGAAAAATATAATAAAGCGGTAAAATATTTACACTATATAGAACAATTTCAAAAATGAAAAATCCATAGGCCAGCTGTTCACACGAGAATTCTGGAGAAATTTGATTCGGAGTTGAAGTGTTGATGTTGTATTTATGTTGATTTGATGCGATGTGGTTCGATCTCTAGAATTTGATCCTTTGATTCTCTCTCGGATGCTAACGCTTGATTTAAGGAAGTGAAGCACGTGATGTTCTTGAAGTTGGAGTCTTGGAAGAAAGCGCTTGTATCCTCCAATCTTTGAAGGCGTTCTTAAAATTGGAGTCTTGGAAGATACAATGTATATTCAAAGGAGATTGGAAAGCTTGTATCTTCAAAAGAGCTTCAATCTTCAAGAGTTATCTTCCAAGGAGCTTCAATCTTCAAGAGAAGTTTAAACTTCTCTTGTTTTTCACAAAGAGAACTCCTCTATTTATAGAGTTCCCTCGTGGGTTTTTATGGACTTGAGTCTGGTCTGGTCCATGGACCATACCCATGACTCAATCACGTGTATTTTGGTCATATTTTATTTTAGGCTAAATTAAGCTTATTATTTTTGGGCTCAATTGAATTTTAGCCTGGTAAATAATATTTAATCGAACCAAAATAATTAATTTAATCCAACTGTCATAATAAAGACACGTGACATCATTAGAATTGTCCAATTTGTTTTTAAATTTAATTTGGAACATGTGCCAATTTTTAGTTAATCCCAAATACAATTATTTTAGTAAATGATGTGGCAATTTGTGATTGGTTCCAAAATTTCTTATTCAACAACGATGGAAAATATAAAAAATGTCCCGTCAATAACACGCGCTATATATTTGGTACACAATTGTTTATATTTGGCTATTGTTTGGTACACAATCGTTTATATTTGATTACACGATCGTTTAAATTTGTTGGATAGCCAAATCTAAACGATTTTTTTAAAAAATTTGGTATACAATCGCTTATATTTGACTAAACGATTTTTTTAAAGATTCTTTTGATATATGATCGTTTAGATTTGTTTACACGATCGTTTATTTTTTCAAGATTATTTGGTACACGATCGTTTAGATTTGGCTAAACGATTTTTTTTAATTCTTTTGGTACACGATCGTTTAAATTTGACTACACGATCGTTTATTTTATTTACACGATCGTATATATTTGGCTACTTCAATCTAAACGATTTTTTTCAAGATTCTTTAGACACGATCCTTTAGATTTAACTATTTTTTGTACACGATCGTTTAGATAACCAAATCTAAACGACGTTTTTTTTCAAGTCTATACAATCTTGAACAATTAAATAACAGTCTATAAAAAGATAAGAGAAAAAAAAAAGACGATGGAAAGAAATCACAATGAATATGAGAAGAAAGACGGAAGGGCAAACCTAGAATATTTAAAAAATGACTAACTTCATAGAATTTGTTACATGGGCCGTATTTATGAAAACTTTCCTTTATATTATATATATGAATAATTTACTAGATAACTTTTTCCTAACTTGAAAATTTTGAGTATAATTTCTCTTGAGATTCTAATTTCCCATGTCATGTGAAACTAATCCTAAGAAGTTGATCGTTTACTTAGAACTTTCTAAACTAGTGATTTTTGTTAATTATCTTTTGGAAATAGAATCAAATAGGACAAAAGAATTAAGAAGAAATCGGTTCATACAAATGAATTTCTATCAAAAATTAAACTGAGATAGGTAGGGATGTTGAAATAACTCGAACAACTGAGATTACCCAACCCAAATTGTAATGGTTAGATTGAATTTGTTATGTTTTTTTGGGTTGAATAGGTTCCAGTTACATTTTTTAAAATATGAGTTGATCCAAGTCCAAACTTAAATTTTTAATATTATTAAAATATATATTACAATTTATGAATGTTATAATTCATTTATATCATTAAAAAGTTTGTAATAGATAGGTTGAATTTTGATTTGTATGAAATTTTAGTTATTAAAATATGTGATATAAACAAATTTAAGTATTTTAAATTAATAAATAATATACTTAAAAATAAATAAATAACCCAGTTGAATTAAATTTGATTGAAAATAATGGAGGTTCCAAAAAATGGTCCGAATCCGACCCATTTATACAAAATGAAACGAAATAGAGGAGAGGGAGCAAGAAAGCAAATCTCCACCCTCTCGTCCCTCTCCTTGAACCGCTCTAAAACATCTTTACCATACTAAAAGAAAAATAAAGGCGTCGACAGCAGGGTTCGAACCTGCGCGGGCGAAGCCCAACAGATTTCAAGTCTGTCTCCTTAACCACTCGGACATATCGACATTTGTGAACTGCAAACAAAATATTCTTATATATTGATACTTAACAACCCCAAAGTTTTCAGTTTGACTATCTTCTTCGTTTTGCCTTTTGGTTCTTTGATATTTTGTTCGCCATTTTATTAATCACACGAGCCGGAGCCGCATCCGAAACAAACAAAAATGGACGCCATTGATTCCGTCTTCGATCCACTCCGGGAGTTCGCTAAGGATAGCGTACGTCTCGTCAAGCGCTGTCACAAACCCGATCGCAAAGGTACAGTTTCCGAATCCCTTTTCATCCCTTTGTTTCCATAGTTCTTGTAACCAATTTCCTCTGTTTCGCGTGATTTGTGTAGAGTTCACAAAGGTCGCGGTTCGTACAGCGATTGGCTTCGTCGTCATGGGATTCGTTGGTTTTTTCGTCAAGCTCATCTTTATCCCCATCAATAACATCATCGTCGGATCTGGCTAGGTCGGGATTTTTGGTTTTTCACTGTTTTGTGATTTGGGTTCTCGTTTGATTTGTTGTTTCGCGAGGTTGGGTTACTTCAATTTTAGAAATCTTTATTCATCTTATCAAAAGTAATCATTAGGTTTGATCTATGTCCAATTTCAGCGTTTGGTGTAATATGGATAATTTTTTTACATTGCTAGATGAATCTATATCTAGGGCATGTAGGTTATGAAGGGAGAAATGTTTTAACTGTCACAACAGTGTTTTAGCTATGATTCTATGAATTACTAAGTTGGTCATTGATGGCTTCATTATGCCCCTTTTCTACATACTCCTTGGCTTCCTTGTTTCCTAGAGGTTCTCTATGCCAATCATATTCCCTTTCAAACCAAATTTTCCTGAGAGTTCTCTTACCAATTCGTACTGTTTGCACCCTTCAATGAATAATGTAGAATATATTGAACTTTACGATTCAAGGACACAGTTGTACAATATATTGAACAAATCCTGTTCAAGCAAAGTCTGTAAGATATATTTAACTAAACTAATCTTCTCAAATTTTTACAATCACGAGGAGAAAACATATCTAATCTTCTAGCTCTATCAATACCAAACTTTAGAACAAAATTTGTTCTCCATACCACACCTTATAGATTGCACATTGTTAGCTATATAGAAGAAGACTCGCGGTGAGTAGTTTGAATGAGGGAGCATTTGGAGTTCTGAGTTGGTTATTATAGTTTGTAGGAATAGTCAATGGATCTAATAATCTACCCCCACTCACTTTAGGTTGGGGGCTTAAACACTCGCTAATTGATTGCTCAATTTACCCACTTATCTAGACTCTAAATCTTTGAACATACAAAAGAGGGTGGAAACCAATTCTTGTTGGGTGAACTATTTTGCTGACCTTTGCATAAGCATAATGATTGAATTACTTTATGTCCCATGATTGTGCATTGTTTTCATTCCCTAATAACATTTGCATGTAATAATTGATCGGTGTGATTGTTTGTTGAATTGAACCCTTTTTGAGACATTATCTTGCTTTCAATTGCTTCTGCCCTTCAATGTTCATTCATTGCTGTTGAATCTGTTTTGCAGACAGCTGAGGCCACAAAAGGAGCAGGCCGGACAATATAGAAGGGAACTTGATCAACTATTTCAAATTCTTACCAATGTTTTTATTAATTTTAAAAGCTTAATTTATTTTCTAGAGAAGTACCAAACTCCATGAATAGATGTAACGAATTGCTAGGATTATGTCTTACTCCTGATTAATCCAGTGTGCTTGTTCATGGTCGATAGTTATTTTAGAGTATAGAGACTAAGTTTTTGCTTTATGATATAAAAGTTAGCTTCCTCATCGGTATGAAAACTGTAGTATTCCCCTCTCCTTCATCTCGTCAGGTGTCGGCAAATTGAACTAATTAACTTTGACACAGCCAAGGAAGCCAAGATATTTTCAGTAAGGTGCGGTCGTGCACTTGAATGCACAGAATATTTTTGTATAATAGATGTTTAATGTAGCATTTCATTACTTTTTTTGTCAAATTTTGACTTCTGGACTAAACAGAGGCGGGACTCGTCCTTTGAACAATCTCCTGAATCTCTTCTGATGACAGAATTGATGCCGAACTGTCAAATTCCACACTCTCCAGCTGCTGGTGTAACTGGAGACAAAAGAGAAACAGAAACATTAAGTCACCCATATGGGGTATATAATTAACACAACCACCTAATCAGATTGCAATTTGTTTGTCGTTTCCCTCAAAATAGTTCTTGTTGAAAAGTGCATTCGGTTCTCGTAGCTATGTGAATTGAAAGAGAAAACTGCAAACCTTCTCCAGAATGGCAGATTGATCATCAGAGTTCAGTTTGCGCATATGTTGCAGCATCTCCAGTTGCTGTATGAAGAGCACATTCAGTTCGAAATATTTGCTTTCAATAAATATGGGAAATAAGGGTTGTCGCCTTACCTTATCATGTAGTTTTTGCTGATTATTCATTTTTTCAGCAAACTCGTCTGGTTCAAGCTCTGCTTCATCACAAGCCATCTCTTCCCTATCAGTTTTTTCAGCACAATTTTAATTAATCTATGAGCTAGAGTTCAGGAAAAAGAACAAAGAGATCAGTTTTTTCAGCACAATTTCAATTAATCTATGAGATAGAGTTTAGGAAAAAGAACAAAAAGAGTTCAGAATAAATCAAAGAGAAGAAGTCAAACGGACACATACAAATACATTTGCTGGTAAAAATAAGCTCTCTCTATGCTATCATCAGATTATCAATTCATACGATGAGTTGAATGACAGTTTTTTCAACTCTTGCATTCCTTTTTTCTTCTTAATCTTTCTTTTTATTTGGCTAGAGAGGTGTTGTTCAAAATAGAAAAATGACTTACATTGCGACAAACTTGTAGAAATGAACCATGAGCTCGAGATCATTCTCGTAATATGAACTCAATTTCCCTAAACAGGATATACCAAATCCTGCGTCTGTAGAAGAAACAAAGAACAACACAAGCATAACTTTCTAGGTTATTGGATTATAAAAGATGGCTAATGGCACAACAATCCAGCAGAAATAGGAATTTTTTGTATGTTTTAATTTAAAAAAATGCTAATGCTTCCTTTGATGATGGCAAAATAATCGAATTAAACAGCACACTAGAAACAAAATGATCAAATAGAAGAGTTCAAAGTTTATAGAACAACTGAGAAACCTTGCAATCAAAAGAGAATGCAGGGCCAGTACCAGATGGGCTAGATCATGAAACTAGAACAAGCAGTTTCCACTATTCAAATGGAAAAGAATTAAGCCAAATAGTCACTCTAAAGAAGGGAAAAAGAAAAAAACAAAAAACAAGTCATGATTTGAAGGAAAGTGACAAAAGAACAGGCAAAACTTAAAAAACAGTAATGTACTAGAAAAGCTGACCAACTCCCATTTCCGAAAAGATCTCCTCCTGGATTGCTGTTGTCACAGCAACAGCTTCCTGCAGGATCAACAAAAACTTCCAGAATAAGAATAACTCACTGAAGTACCAAAAACTTCTCATCATCTACAGTTACACCATTGACTTCCAGCACTACCGTACTATCACAAACTCAAATTCTTATGGCTTGAAAATTGAAAACCTCGAACTAAAGAATGAACCTAAGACCTACGTACATAACATAAGGACAAAAAGGAAATAGTACTTATGATCAAAGCAAGAATAGAGGCTGATGGAGGGGAAATTGAGATTATAAAAGAGAATCCTCACAAACCCAATTCCACCGTAAGAAACCACAAGTTTTCTGTCAGCCAGATGTGGGTGAATTGGGTAACTGTCCTATGAGATTAGGCCAAATGTGCTCAAGCTGCCCTAGACACTGTGAAAAAAGAACATACAAGCAAACAAAACAAACCCATTTCCCCTGAATAAATGGGGTTTGTGAAGAAAGCTTAACCTATCAAGACAAATGATTCCAAGAGAAAAGGAATGAAACCCCATTTTGTAATAGGCAGTAAAAAGTAACAAGGAAACATCTAAACCAAAAACCATTAAAGTATAAACGAAATTTGAAGAAGATTCACCTGATTGTCATCCCGAAAAGCATCGGCGATCCGTTTCTTCACATCTGTAAGATTAAGAGGAGAAATAAAACGATGATTTTAGGGGAAATGGGGAGTGGGAAAGTGGAAAGAAAAAGGTGGGGGGAAGAAGAGATTAATGCAATATTAGAACCAGGGAGAGAAGTGAGTTGAGAAAAGCGACTAAAAAGATGAAACAACTGGTCTCTAGAAAGCATCGAAGGAGAAGGGGTTCGAGCAATGCCGGAAGAAATCGCCATGGCCATGGCCGGAAGGAGAGGTGGATATGGAACCACGATTGTCCTTTCAAAGCGCCAAGAGGATAGATTGATTAGATGTAGTTAACTGAATAGGGCCCTCTTCCCCGATTCTCAGTTGGGCCCTCTGCAGAATCTTACCATGGATTTCAAGGAACCCATTTCAAGTTTGGAGGAAACCAGAAATGTTAATTTCAATCCTCTGGGGTTCTGTCTTTTAGTTTTTGCCACCATTAATGCTCATTGCTTGGTGGTATTGGTATTGGAATTAAGGCTTTAAGGTTTAAATGTTTCTTTCTCTTCTTTTTAGACAGTCGTGATTATCATATTTGAAGTTTTGAACACTTTTTTTTTTTTCTCCACTTGTCTTTATAAGGTAAATGGTAGAAGATACCCAATAAGTTAGTTCACAGTTGCAACAATTACACAATCTTAGTCCAACTCTTAGACGTAATACGTATGGTTAAAATGTGTGGGTTATGTTTATAAATTAATAATTTATCGTATTGGATTATTTTATTTAATTAAGCCTATTATGTGATCTATTTAATCAAGTCTAGGATTTCTAATTGAGTATTGACTAAATGATTAGAAGTTTATTCCTAGATTGATTAGGATTTAACGGAGATCCTAATTGAACTAATATATAAAGAAACTAAAGATTGCTTATTCCTAGATTGATTAGAATTTAGCGGAAAATTCCTAATTGAACTAGTATATAAAGAAACTTAGGACTATAGTCCCCGATATACTAAAACAATAAGCATTTAGTAGATTCCATTAAGGTTGCATTCAGGATTTTGGTTGAGGAAGACAATAGCTATCTTACATTCATTATTAATTACTCGGAGATGGAATCTGGTATGCAACTTATTATTGACAATGGAATTTACTTATTCTTGACAATTTAGCATGAATGATCTTAAATTAATCTATTAAACAGATTTAGGTATTTTATTCTAACATAACAATCTAATTGTCGAAGCTTTTGCAAATGCAAAAGATACCATCTCTTGGTGTTTTTATGCTTTAGCCCTCCTCACTCATGCTCTCTTCTCCCATCCAAATGCATTGTTGAGTTAGAATTGCCTTACAAAAATATTTGCATCCATGGATATACTGTTGAATATACTTTAATGTCTAAATTAGTATTAAAACGTATTTAGCTAGGCTAAGTACAAAAAAGAAAAATTAATTAAACGACATGAGACCAAACTTTAAGTTGGTAAGGTGAGCTATTATTGTCCATTAAAAATGACCCAACTTTATGTATGGTGTTTTAATTCTAAATTTTAGCTATTATAAACTAGTGTAATGGTAACATATAGTACTTTTAATATTAATAATTAAGTGTACAACAATATTTTTAAATAATTGTAAATATAATGAGATCTATTATTGATAGACTCTATCATTAATAGATTTGTTGTTCGACAAACTTTTGTTATCGTAGACTCTCGGAGTTTAGTATAAATTTTACTATGTTTTCAAATTCTTTTGCATTCATATTTACAAATATTTTGACTTATTGTATGTTTGCACGTTATTACTATTTCAAACCTATCTATGTTGTATTATTTATTATTTCCTACCATTACTCTCATTTCCTTTTTTATTATAATGTTTATTGTTTTCTACTTATAATCTTTTTTATCTTCTTTATTAATATGTTTTATTGTTTACAACTCAAATTAAAATAGTATGCATATCAAACACAAACAATTATAATGGTTAAATTGTAAAAAATGCTTCTAACTTTAGACTTTGTGTAAAAAAATGTCCTATAGTTTCGAAAATACTCTCAAACTTTCAAATAGAGTTCAAATAAATATCCTTATTGTTGTTAGTTTTGGATTGAAACCACTAATGTTTTGTTTCAAAAATACAAATGAACTCTCAAAAGTTTCAAAAATAGATTTAACTTAATAAAAATTTAAAATCACCTTCACCACTAGTATTTGAACATAAACCTTTAATTCCTCATGACAAAAATAAATAAATAAATAATGCTCCTACCATAATTTGGTTATCAATTTTGTTTGATGTTCCTTTTAATTCGAAAAGTGCCAATTTTAAAACAAATTATATAGATATCCTCGTTTTCTTTCGTATAGATAAGCTCATATTTCTCTTAATTTCTAATTATTAACTTGTTTCAACAACCAAAATAAAATCCAGTTTCTAAGTTTAGTATGTAAAATCCCACCAAATTCCAAAATCAAAATCTCCTTTTAAAACATACAAAACGATAAATAATAATAAAAAAAATTATTTGGCTATTAACACATATATGTGTCAGTTGAGTTGAGCTCAAGTTGGCATTTCATTGAAATATTTAAGTCTTAAAATCATTTTATGCTTTGTTTATCATCTTCATTCTTATTATAGTTCGTATATCTTAATTAAAAAAGTGTGATTTTATTTATTTAAGATAAACAAATGTTAAATAGATAAAAAAAAAAAAAAAAAAGGATGTGAGATGGCATTGTAGGAGGTTAGGGAGAAAAAAAATGGAAAGTAGCAAGCACTACAAGAAGAGAGGCCACTCCCGATGTATAAAAATGTTGGAAAATGTGTAAAATACATCGTGAATTAAGTTCTCGATGTCGCAAGAGACATCGGGAAGAGAGTCGAAAGAAATGCATTGGGAGACAGATACCCGACGCATCACCAACACAGCGTCAGAAGTATATGTCTCTTGACGGCGGCATTTCCGACGTTGTTCATGGTAAGAAACAATCCATTCTTGACGACATCCACATGTCCGACGTCTGCATGCGTCAGAAATAACCATTCCGATGCTTTCTTGGGTGCATCAGGATATGGACCATATTCCCGACGTATGTGGTGCGTAGGAAAATATTTTAAATATATATTTTTATTTTTCTGAATTTTTTTTATTCAATATAATATTCGTATTCATTTTCGATTCTAGTACGATTTATGTGATATTAAATTATAGAAAATTCACAAAAAATTCGTAAACACCGAAATAAAATATCAAATCGAACAAAAATTTAAATATGATTATGGAATCAAAAATAATAAATGTTCATCATACAACAAAGTTCATAATACAAATAAAAAATAGTAAATGTTCCAAAAAAAAAGTACACAGAAATCCATACAAAATAACGTACGTCTCCTAACGAGTCTCGAATGTCATTCGACACTACAGAACCTACAATGATACAAAAGTGCCTAAGTTTAGTACATATGCATATCATCACTAGGTAATGTCATTTCGAGAACTTAAGAATAATGGAAACATATATATATATCGCAAAGATAGGGATCATGTGGTGGTCCTTGCTGTACTTGAGTCATGTCTTCTATGAGCTTCCGCATTTGTTCCACTTGTGAAACTAACATATATTGGTTTCTTTTTTGTTCTTCAATCTCTCGCTTAGCTTCATCAAGCTCGACTCGTAATTGGAGCTCTAACGTAGATTGCATTGAGGTCGTGGCATTGCTCGCACGGTCGTCTTACAGGGCTTGGGCTTGGGTCCCAAACCAAGGCCTTTTAAGTAGCCCAATCGTCTACCCAACATAGTCTCACATATCTCGTCCCCAAAGAGTGGCTGAGAACCCTCTGTGGTAGGCTGGGACTGGATTTTCAGTATTTGATTTTGCAACAAATTTAAAAAGTAAGTTAGTAAGTCACAAATAAATTAAAGAGGACAAATAAGGGCAGAAGTATTGCTTGGATAACTTACATGTGCATCGTCTGCGACCTACGATAAAAAAGTCTCGTCTCGAATGTGTGTTTGTCGGAACAACTCCACATGGTCGATCGACTTTCCTCTTTGCTCAGCGAGATCGTACTATCATTGTAGAAATGACTTTGACTCGCTGCTATGATTGTAAGGTTGCTTCTGTCTAGCAGTATTGTTGGTCCGTGATTGTTGCTACATGAAAACAATTATATTGTTTATTTCTTATACATATTAAAAGTTGAAAACATAATTAACCATTACAAAGTGTTTAGTTGCTTACCTAGAATGCATGGCTCATGTAGTGATTGCAGAGGTAATGTTAATTCTCCATACGTCTCACCAATATGTGTGATGGGTTGGCACGTGCCTCCTCAAAGTCGTTGTACTTTTTGAAGTGCTTGTGACAGTCGCCCTTGAACTCTTTAAAAGTAATGAGCATTTGATGCTCAACGAACTTATTCATTACTTGATCATTGAAATCAAGCACAAAAAATATTACACATTACAAAAGCAACACATTAGCTTGGTTAACTTAAATATGTTTCAAATGAAAACAGAAATGTGTAGTAAACGTACCTCTAGATCGCCCTTGACGATCTTGATGTATTCTCTACCTACGTCCGTCCACCTAAGGCAGCAGATTGGAAATCTCTTTCTTATATGCACGCCTATGCCTGGCTGAAGCAAATATCGTGTGGCGAAATAGGCTTCTCCACGCCACGGGTGATCGACATCAAAATCCTCCTATTGGTGTGAATATAATGCTCCAACTCTGGGAGTCGAGACTATGCTCGTCTCCTAAGAGTCAGAGTCAAAGATGGTTTGACAGTACCTACTGAATAAATTAAAACAACAAGTTAATGTGAGAAAAAAGTTCAAATAATTGTGAGTTAAAACGTACCATTAGACTCACCTGAATTGTCACCCACTGATGATGATCCTCCCACAGGGTTATTTAGATCCTCAACAACTCGAGGAATATTGCATTTGTCTCGTCAAAATTGTTCGAAAATGACGACATAGTGCCTGTGACATAGAAAACAAACATTCAGTAAGCAAATACGAACAATCGGTTACATATTCAAAATATAAACTAAATAAACATGTGAGTATGTGGTTCGTCAGTATCATTCGTCGTCGCTTGTTCCACTGTGATGTGAAAATTATTCATCCTCATCAAGTCAGCGACATGACACACAACCGGTTCGATCTTTCAACGATTGTGAGATCAATGTCAGTCTTGCACAGAGTGTCATCCTTGATGTGTTCATCCACTCGATGGTCGACAACGATTTCAAGTACATTTAATTGCTCATTCTCAACATCGTCCACTTCGAGCACATCCTATATATGCTTGTTATGGAGCATTTGAACAACTTTTCAATTATTACTATTCTTTAGGTCATTTAGGTAAAATACTTGATTTGCTTGCGTCGCAAGAATTACTAGTTCCTCGGCGAACCAAAAAAGGGATGTGTTGATAGCTTTGTACCTTAATTCCAAATGTGTTCTTTGACTTCTGTTGTCGTCCGTGTCATACCACCGACACTTAAATAGTCAAACACTTCTTCCTATCGAATATTGAACGTACAACACTTCATCCAAAACACCATAGAAATTATTATTGCTACTTCCACTTGCATTGCTTTCACCAATTACCATCACTCCACTGTTCTGTGTAGTGCGCCGGGAATCACATTCTGACATGTGAAATCTCAACCCACCACAATACATCTATTATAACAACGAACGTCAAATGATGGTCCCATCGCAAGTGAGAAGAAATCGTGAGATAGATTTTCAGTCTCATGCAATTCTATAACATGAAATCCATGTGACAATGATTAAATACATTCACATGCAAATACGTTAGTGTATACATGTCATACATGTACGCTATATACCTGATTTCAAAATCATTCAGGGAATCCTCGTTGATGTCTTTTGTACAAATTAGTAGCGTTTTAAGTCTGCCGTATTAGACTCAAATGTTTCTTGACGAGAACGATTATGAGTTTAATTTGTGTAGCAACAATGTATAACAAATACTCAACAAATATACCTAAGAAATATGAAGAGGCGTACCAATGGAAGAGGCGTTTCTCTTCCTATGATGAAGTACAAAGACTTGACGCATCTAATGGTCGTACTTCCTGCTTGAAAATTCTAAACTCACCAATCACCTCATTCTCTGGAATGGTATTATCATTTTTCTCATCTCTAGTGTATCAAGTCTCAATACCACTTAGGTAACGCGAACAAAAGGTGCTCGATTCATTCATCACATATGCTTCTATAATAGATCCCTCGGGACGTGCTTTTTGTTCCAAACATACTGTTTCAAAGTACATAGACTTCTTTCAAAGGGGTACATCTAACTGTAAGAAACCAGACTAGTAACCTTGGTTTCATATATTAAGTGAACGACAAGGTGTACCATAAGTTGAAAAAGGCAAGTGGAAATATTCTTTCCAGCTTATAAAGTATGATTATGATATCTACTTACAATCTGTCCAACTCACTTACTCTTATGGTTCTAGCGCATAAGTCACGAAAAATATTACATAGTTCAGTAATAACAGTGTATATGTTTTTTGGTAAGAATACTCGAATACCAATAGATAGCAGTCGATGTAATAAAACATGACAATCGTGTATTTTGTGACCTGATATTTTTTCCTCTCTTTCATTCACACATCGTGATATATTGGAAACAAATTCAGAGGAAAACTTAACCGATTTCAAGAACATGCAAAACTTAACTCGCTCGCTGCTAGTCAATGTGTAGCTCACGTGTAACTTGACCAATCAGTTATCAACTTCTATAAGGTGTAAATTCTTTCTTATGTTCATATCTTATAGGTCCTACCAAACATTCATGGTATCCTTGATTTTCTCTTCGATATTCAACAATGTACCAACTAAATTGTCACAAACATTCATCTCAGTATGCATTACGTCAAGTTTGTGACGTAACAATAGTCTTGACTAGTAAAGAAGTTCGAAAACAATACTTCTTTTTGTCCTCTTTATCCAATTAAGAGCTCTATTTCTTTTCTTATCATTTACTGAAGGATTTTTACTCATAATTGGAAACTCCAACTGGTCTAGCTGTTCTAAGATTTCATGTCCATTCATCACCACTGAAGGAGCTCTACGCTCTACCTTTTCATTGTGTAGCCTACTTCTACGCCACACGTGGTTTTCTGGAAGATAGCGTCGATGTCCCATGAAGGATATTCTACCTTGTATCCCAAACGATGATCTATTACTTATACATATGAGACATGTCTGATACCCCTTTATGCTTCACCCTAATAGGTCTCCATATGTCGGAAAGTCATTAATCGTTCAGAACAAGGTTGCATGTTGCTGAAAGAAATGACATGTAAGAGTGTCATATGTACGCACTCCAAAATTCCATAACTCTTTCAGTTCCTCAATCAATAGTTGGTGATACACATCAATTTTCCTACCAGGAGATCTAGGACCGAGTATGAACAATGACATGAAGAAATTTGTCTTTTTCATGCATTTCCATGGTGGAAAATTGTAAGGAAGTAACACAATATACCACATACTGTACGACATACCCATATGACCAAATGGATTGAATCCATCTGAAGCTAACCTCAAATGCACGTTTCGTGGATTAGAAGCAAAATCAAGAAATTCATAATCAAAGTGCTTCCATCCCTCCACATTAGTTGGATGTCTCAACACATCATCTGTTTCAATATGTTTATCCTTATGTCATCTCATGTCATCTCATGTCAGCGGACCTTTCTAGCGAGACAAACAAGCATTGTAATCTCGGTATCAAAGGAAAGTGGTGTAATACTTTATACGAAATTTTTTCCTTTTGTTATGATTGACCTTGTACCGAGCCTCACCACAGTAGGACAATGTTTCAAATCAGCAAACTCATATGCCGACGTCCTTTTCTACGTCAGGAATGCTCCATTTTCTTGAAGTTGAAGTGCACGATCGTTTATATCTAGGAGAGAAAATATATGAGAGATGACGAAGATCGTTTACCAAGTGAAAATTCGAAGAAGGAAGAAATTCTAGAGGAGGAAATGAAGAAGTCACGAACAAGAACAAGTGGGAAATGAAGAAGAAGAAGTAATGATATGAAGAGAAGATGAATAAATCACAAAGAATAAGAAGAAAAAGCAGTGAAAAATCGTCATCAATATTAAATGACAAATCTGAAATTTATGAAAATATCATGGATTTTTTTTTTTTTTTTTTTTGTTACACAAGCCATAAATATTTTTATGTTTTGTTATATGAATGAAAATTAACCAAAAATCAACCTAATAAAAACAAAGTCATATTTTAGGAATAAAAGAATCTCAATTAAACTAATGTTTAAGTCACATGCCGTGGAATTAGGAAATAGCATCAAACCCTAATTTCTTAAGTTTTGAATCCATAAATTAAAAGTGATGGAGATTATGGAGTGCGAAGAGGGACATGTTATTAAGGCAATCTTTTCTCAACTTGCCATTTCCTTATGGTTTTGGTAACAAACTCAAGTTAACTTTTTTTTCAAACATGAATTCACGAAGAAACATGAAAAATAAGTTTGAAATTGAGATCTCTACACATAGATTTGTCCCAATTGATGGACTGGTTTGAAGATGGAAGGTTGGTGTTTGAAGGAGTAGCTTAAAGATGATTGGTTTGAAGATGGAAGGTTAGAGTTTACAAATGAAGTGACTTGAAGATGAATGATTGGCTGAATATGGAACATTCAAGTAGATTCATGATGGTTGATTATAGTTTGAAAAAGATTGGAAACAGTTTAGTGAAAATCAAGATAATGAAAATGTAAACGATGGGAGAAGCCTTGACTTGTGTTCAAATTTTTTGGATAGTAAGAAAGATATAATTCAAATGGGTAGGTTGCTTCTCCCATTTCAATTTTTAATTAGGGCATGTTTCGCCCATGACATTGTAAAGTATATTTGTAATTTAGGAGTTTTAATTAAAGTTTATCTGTACATACTTCATTATAAACATTGTAATTCACATTTACCAGCTTTGATAGTATGTTGGACTTTTGCAATTTTTTGTTTGTTATATTTTTTTATTGGTTTTGCCAATTTTACAAAGAAAAAGTATGATAACAACTTTAAAAAAGCTATTCTTCTAATCAGTCTTTATTTTTCATATTTATTCTTTCTCTCACTCTTCCTCACCTTTAATTTTCGTGAAGTTTAATTAATTATATAAAAAGAAGCTCCAAATTTTATAATTCACTCCAAAGTTTAAGTGGCTTAAGACTTGGCATTGGAAGTCGGATGAAATGGATCTCCTTCCCCCTTGACTTTCACTTTGATCTCGCTTACTAACCGATGTGGAAGTCGAGTCCTTTCTTCGGATCAA
This sequence comes from Cucumis melo, assembly GCF_025177605.1. NCBI lineage: Eukaryota > Viridiplantae > Streptophyta > Magnoliopsida > Cucurbitales > Cucurbitaceae > Cucumis > Cucumis melo. Next base: position 22,147,755 of record NC_066862.1, read on the forward strand.
TCTCAATTTCTTTTGTCTTGCTTGTACAGTTAGATATGCTAAACACTGATATCATATAGAAAGATGACCCTCTGGGAACTCAAAAGACATCAAAGATCTTTCATAATGAGTCGGATTCCTCAAACTAGTCAAGTACCCAAGGAATCCCCATTATGTAGACTGCCACGAAGACTAGTGAGAATGCTAGTACAAGGAAGAATGCGAGAATAGAGAAGGTTTAAAAAACGAATGTAGGTCTCTTTCTGACTTATCTAGTCTCACTAGAGCAGGCAGAGAGAAAAAATTTCTTTTCAAGCTAAGATGCTGACTTTTCCATGGAAAGAGTAGTGATCGGGTAAATCCTTCTCATCCATTCAGGGAGTCTTCGTAATTGGACTATTTACATGAATCTATCTCCTACTCTGAAATAGCGAGATAGCTACTTGGAATCTTTAATTGCCTTTATCGTTAACGTGAATAATTTCAATATTGGATTCAACTTAAAGCTTAAACTGTATATATAACTTATTTGATCTTATAACTAGTTAGAATTTTTTTTTCTCTAGTAAATCATGAAAAAATATTATCAAAAGCTTATATGAGCTTGCCAAACAAAAGCTAATAGAAAAAAGAATAGCCAACTTCCTTTTCAAAAACTCATTATAATAGTTTTTCGGTACACCTCATCTGAGGTCGACTACCAAGACTTTTTTTTAAAACCTAACTTTTTCAATGTTATCAATTGTCTCAACTTTCTCGGTAAAATCTCAAGCAATATTAATACCAAGATCGCCAATTTTTCCAAATATGTATAATCTTTCCAAATCGTATACACAATCTTAGTTAACTTTTCAAATTTTCTCCCAATTGGTTAATTTTTACATAGTTTTTGGAATCTTTAGCCACTAGGTTTTTATATAAAATCTGGAAAGATTAGAGAGAAAATTGGACAAGAGTTAACTTTTGGTAAAATATCCAAAAAGATTATATAATATTTGAAAAAGATTATGTGGATCTCAGTTCTTCCCTAGCAAAATTATACCAAAAGAGTCCAATATTATCTATTACTTAGACTTTCTTGCTACAATTTTTCCTCGATGAACAACAAGATCAAGTTTTCTTGACAATTTTACCAAAGATGAACCAAATTTTACATTTTTTTTCAAATATTATACATCTTTTTCCATTATCTAAATGGCTTACCAATTATTTTAATGTTTGATAGTGAAAAGATAAAAAAGATTAGGTAAGATTTGAAAATAATGTAAATCTTGATTGAAATTCGTTGAGGTGACGAAAAAGAATGCGATAGTTTTGAATATAAGGTAAAAAAAGATAGTTTTGAATATAAGTTAGAAAAAGCTAATTTTTATACAAGAGCTTGCTACTCGATCTCGGCTAAGAAAGCAACAAGAAAAATTAGTTCAACGAGTTTACAGAAATAAAATAAAAATGTTTGTTTTGAAAGATAACTTAAACAAACTAATTATGAGAATTTCTGGGTTTTCAATTTGGCCATTGGGTTATTCGTCCGATGACAATTGAAAAACAAATAAAATAATGGTGTGAAAGATAAAGGGCGGTTGAAATAAAATAATTAGGACTGCAGATTGAAGTTGTGGAATGTTGGACTTTTTTAGTTATGGTTTCAAAAACATAATTTGGGTTCTTTCTCTCCTATCAATTTTCTTTTTCTTCCTAAGATTTGCTTCTAATAACATTGGAGCTTTATGTTCTGCCAAGCTAAGAATTTCTAATAAAGGTATTACATGACTTTTTGTTAAAATCAGCGAGCGAACTACTAGGGAGTAACCAAGTCTAGATCCAAGTTTAGAGTGACAATTGGAACAGTAAGGGCCAAATTAGAAATTTCCCCAAATGAAAATCCAAATTCTTCTGTCCTTCTAAGAGAGAATTTAGAATGAGGATTGCATTTGCCTATACTTATGAGTTACATTACATGTAGGCAAAAGAGAATCTAATTTTCAAGTTGATCAAAAACCTCTAAGACAAGCAGTATAGCCACATTTGATCTTCAAATTAGAAAAGCCCGACCCTCTTTCAGTTTTAGTTTATATACCAAGAGCAACACTGTACAAACTCCACCTGATTTGTTTGTCAACTGCAACTGGATCATGTCTTCCATGCAATATGTTCAGTGGATTATCTACAAAATGGCAGTTCAGGTGCGGATATCTTCACCTAAGTTTGGTTCGTCATCACCTTCAGCTACCATCCATGGCAGTCTAGCTCCCTGGTCGTTGCAAATCATTCGAGCAAAAAGAGGGAAGACAATGAAAAATAATTCATCATCCAAATCCAACAGAAACTTGAAATGGTGGTGCTTATCCCATTTCATGAGGATTGCTCATTGGGATCAGAATGGTAAAGAAATGAATGATCAACTTCAGATTTTGTTTCATTTGAAGTTGATAGAAAATGTTGTTTTTGACTGAATGACAGTACTATTCATAACCATACTGCTACATACGTTATTGCAAGAGATGAGCCGAGTGTAATCATAACTTAGGGGGTAGCATACCAAAAATGAAATGGCTAATTAATTACCTTCCCTTGCCGCAAAATCTTTGGAGGAGTGATGGTCATATCTACTACAGTGGATGGATCTGCCACTCTAACTCCACCATCTACCACAAAATCCAGACCCTATTTGAAGCATACAACCCGCTTTCAGGGGGGGAATGGCATAACTGCAGAAATTAGCATAAACAATCACACAGCCTCTGTAAGATTGATTCTTACCTCTTGTCCATAGATATCAGCTATGACAACTGGGTCGAGCAACCACTCATTTTCCTTTGGGGATTTGACACTGAAAGAAGGGTAAACATATAGTTTGAAGTTTGAACAAATTATAACTTCCAAAATACTTATTTACCTTTCACTATTGTAAGAATTCAATAATTTAAAGCAATCTTAAATCAATTAATATAAACAGTCTCCCCTTACAGTGCTCAATACAGAACTGGATTGGAAGAGTGGAGAGAATATTCTTATAACAATGATGGTCAATTGCACCAAATTGAAAACTCTGCCTCATAGGGGAATTGCGGCATGAAATATAGATGATCAATTCATATGGTCTTTAAGTTCCCTAAACCAATCAAGAAATTTGTTGAGAGGGAGAGAATTAGAAGAGTATTAATTGTTCTAACCTTGTGGATATCAATGGGTTGTCCATCTTTTCCAGTATTGCTTGACAAATTGCATCATCAGGAATGCGCACACCAACATTCTTCCTTGATGCATATTTTGCAGTGGTCGTGCCATACCTTATACAATGTTTAGGCAGCTCTTTGCTTGCAGTCAAGATGAAGGTATACTGTCACAAAAACTCTCAAAAATCAATTGCTATAGTTAAAGAATTCAATGTACATTGAGAGTTTCACTGCGAACTATAATGTATCAAGATAGGACCACCAGAAAATGTCTTTTTTTTTTTTTTTCATATCTACATGATTATGGAAGTAAAGGTACTAGAGTCATTTGGGACACCATGTAATCCAAAGGAGGGATAATATGGAGCTAATCGTCATAAGGCCGGGTTAGCAGAACCACTCACTGGTCCAGGTAGACAATGCTTAACCATGCGAAATATATTTGAATGACCTTGGCCATCACCACGAGGAAACCCTGTAGTATATTTATCAATGTCCCGGAAGGAGTGGCACAAAATGCTCAGAGGCTGCATAGTTAATTAGAAGTAAAAATTAAGAAGCATAATGGAAATATGAAAAGGTGGGTTGTAGAGAAGACAGAAATGAGTGCTATAAGTAGAATAAACCATCTTGTTCACTATCTTTATTATACGCATTTGAGCATTGTTTTTCAACAGTTTGAAGGGCCACATGAGCATTACCATAAAGCACATAAAAGAGATTGTAATGAATAACGATACCTTTGAAGGCTCTATATTCTTGATCCTGCATTAAACAAAACAAGAAACTTTAACAGCAGGAGAGAGAAGCTGAAGTAACTAACCAAATACAGATTCTACCAGAACAAATTAACAACTTCAACCTTCTCATTCGTTCAATGGCTGAGGGGTTCTTCAGATCACAAACAATTCCATACCTTGAAAAATGTAAGCATACATACCCGTTAAAAATAAAAGGACGAGACAAAGAAAGACGTACATAAGGGAACAAAAATGCAGAGAAATCAACACTCATGAAATGAACCATCAAAATCATAATAATTAATGTGAGAATTAAAAAAATGTATCCTGCTGCTTTCCTGATCACTGTAAATTTTAAGTTCACAAAATTAAACCTTCTACATCTCCTCGAGAACTCTCATCCGTCAAACAGAAGATCCATACAGATACAATCAATTTTAAGGAACCAATAATATTGCAAGTATACTTATGGAAAACCAAAAATTCATTGCAGAAGTTTGCGGCTTGTTCCCAACAGAGGTAATACAACCTAAATTCTGAGTGGCATGACACAAAAATTGAAAATAGGATTCTTTCTAAGTATGAGCAAATTTATTCGTTCAAGCATCCAATTTCAACTTGAGAGTCAGCAATGATAACAATAAACAAATCTGAAAAGGTTAGAGTGAAATAAAGTAAGAGAGAAATACACAGTATCAGTAGGAATAACCCCAACTGCACCCTCTTTTAGAAGATTAACAATAGGATCTAATTTCCAGCCATCCTCTCCTGATTCAGCTTTGACATATATCAAGCTCCCTTCCTGGTAAAGACCATAGCAATTTTAAGCATATCAATAACACAAGTCTAATAACTTCACTAGTTTCCAAATTTCATTACCAACTGAATTAACTCCCAACAAAAACTAGCAAGCATCAAAACTGGAATATGATCACGGTGGAAGTAGAGTAGTGTTCATATAATATCACCCTCTCCCAACAAGAAACACACACATGCAGAAGAGAAAATTTTAACCTGTCAAAAGTGTTTCCAACAGTCCAAATCCTACAATAATCTTCCCTATACTCCTCACAACACAATCTCCTGATAAATTTACTAATTACCAATCTAGAGTGTAAGAAAAGTAAATAAATAAACGAATAAGCGACGAAAATAGCCTAAATGCTGAATTCACCTGTCGCAATTCTACCTGCACCACTAGATATTCTATTCCGAGCAAGAGCGATAACAGTTTCATATAGAATAAGTAGGAGCGAGGGCATAATGAAGCTGAAAAACAAACAGGAGTAGTTAGCAAGGAGAGGACCTTGGTGAAGCGTGGAGCCGAGTACTTGAGGCGCTTAGGACTCCGCTTGACAACCATGGCGAGGACCTGGAGGCGACGTGAAGTTCGAAAACCGTCGAAACGACTGGCAGATGGAGGCGAAGGGAAGCGTATTGGCGCGAAAGATCGAAGGGAAGAGAGAGAAGAAGCAGTAGAAGGATGTAGGTTGGATCTGACATTGATGATCATTTCGGGGATTGGGGAATCACCGTCAGTGCATCGCCGGAATTAGGAACTGAGAAGCATAAAAAAAAAAAGGGAGAAGCTGCAATCGGAGAGGAAGCACATTTCATAGATAGAACTTCCCACCTGGAACGCCACGTCACATTCCAATTGGATTTTCTTTTCTTTCATATAGTATATACGCGCGTGATGCTTTTTTTCTGTCCATTATACTTTTAGGGCCGTTTTGCCCGAGGTCTCTAAAGAAGGATTGGGTTATTATAATTATTTTTCTTCTTTCTTTCTCCTTCTTTTTAAACTTTTTTTAATTCTCTATAATACTATCTCTTTTAATTCTCTCATTAAATATTTCCCCTAAACTCATATTATCATAAAATTATATTTTTCCCTAAATTCTTTTTCTAAACACATGTTATTATAAAATTAGATTTATCATAACATTTGTTTCATCATAACACTAACTCTCCATAACCCAACCCTCTCCCGAACGCTCTGTTCCAAATCACTTAAATGGTTTTTCATTTACATTTTATAAATTAATTAAAAATTAAATATCTTATAAAACAATTCATATCCCTCTATCTCCCATCTATTCATATTCCTTTCTCTCATATTAATTATTTTGTATTTCTTACAACATTTCAATTTCTTTTCCTTTTCAAATCCTTGGGTATAAATATCTCATTCTTTTTCTTTTCTATTCAGGTTCACTAGTCACAACAAAAAGTTAAGACTGTGAAGAAAAAATCAAATCATGCATTTTATTTTCTTCTAATTTTTTTTCTTAATTTTATTTTGTTCCCTATTTTTATATAGAAATATGTTGATGTATATTTCTTCATTTATAGATTTTTTAAGCAATCGACCCAATAAAAAAGATGCAAAGAAATTAATGGGAATTCAAAGAAGAACGTAAACGTGGGAAACTAAAGATAGAATAGTCATAAGCATCATTTGCAAAAAATAAAAAGTGGCATAAGGATGCCAAAAAACTAGGTTTTTCTATTTTTTTATTATTGCTTTGTAATTAAGTATGATTTTCATGTAAAAATGTAAGATGTGCTTACCACTATAGTATATTATGGATCTTATAATTGAGGGGTCGAAGGAAAAAAATTGTCTTCTCTATTTGTATATTATTTCAATAATATATTTTCATTCAAGTTTAATTATTCATTTCAAAACAATAACTAATTATAATTCTTGGGAAATTTGTCAAATAATTATACTTAAATAGGATGGAAATACATAAAATATATAGAATTAGTACAAATGTCCAAATAATAATCAAGTCGAAGTCCAAAATTTCAATCCATTTAAACATCCGATATGTAATTAATACGTATAAAAAAAAACATACCCATCAATCTAAAGTTTGATTGAATGGATTGTTTCATAGTCATACTATCAAATTATTTATATCTTTTAGCTCATTAGATTTAGAAAGATTTAGAGAAAATACTTAGTTTCATTAGAAAATTTCACTAATGTCCTAAAATAAAATTTATTTTCTTGATTAGGATTTCATATATTTTTAGGACAATTATAACCTATCATAATTATTAATTATATATGATTTTCGAAATTGAATATAAAATATTTCCTTATTTACATTATATTGAATTTATTATGTAATTTATTACTTCCTACTTATGCTAATAATTAATATACAATTTTAATTATATTCAAAATTACGTTTGTAGATTTGCAAATATTATCAAATAAAATATCTTCTAATATGGAAATACTTTATTAATTAAATTTAACAGCGCCAGCAACAAATTTTTCATCAATTCAGGTAGTTTCTTCAATCAATTCCGGAGCCTTCAAATAAGCCCAATTCCAGCTGAAACGTCCTTCACTATTTTCATTTTCAATTTCGTTCTTCACTGTTTTCGATTTCGTTCATCAATTTCTCAATTTATTTCATCATTTCGTTAGCTTCAAAGATTAATTAATTTAATATTACAATTGTCCTTTACGAGTTTTCATGTTTTAAAATTGATACATGATAAATTTATTGTCTAACTTATCCAATAAATTTTTCTCGATATAAATTAGAAGACAACCATTCATCCATTGATCTCCCATTCAATTGCGTAGTCGAGTTTTCACAATATTCATAGTAGAAAATTGAATAAATATATACATAAGTTACGTAAATGGTGAATTTAAAAATTGTATCAAAAAAAAAAAAGAAAAAGGAATGAAAAGAAAGAATAATACCTTTTTCATAGAATATTGTTGAAAGAGTGAAAGTTTAGATCACGACTTTGTTGCATTTTTTCTAAATATTTGTTAGATAACAAATGATGGCTAGAAAATAAGTAGAGTTTTATCTTAGTTAAGTTTTTTTTCCTCTTATTAATAAATTATCTTTCTTTTATGACATTATTGAAATTTAACAATAAAATTGACATTTGGAGTATTTGGAGAAATAAAATTATTGAAATTTGGTAAGATATTTGAAGAAAATTATTGATATTTGGAATAAAACTACTTTCTAGAGAAAAAATTATTAAAAATTTGAAAGATATTTGATATTTTATGAAAGAAAATTAATGATATTTGGAATAAAATATATTTTGTGACAGTTTAGGAACAAATTTGATATTTGTTAAAATAGTTGCAATATGTAAAATTTGAACCCTTAACTTGAAGGTTATAAAGTGGGGCACATCCACTACACTATAACAAAAAATTAGTAAATATAAACCATTATATAATATATATATTGAAATTTTCCATTTCAAAGTTAATATTAAAATATAAAAACCGATAATGTGAGGGGGGCACATGCCCTCGCTGGCCCCTTCTGGTCATGTTTTTAATATATTTCGAGGATGTTTTTCATTTTTTTTGTTTAATTATAGTGCCTTCGAGTAATGTTTATCATATATTTCTTTCATGTCTGGCATATTTTCTTTATTTACAGCGTATTATGATTGTGTTCGTCATATTTTGTTTAATTTTTTATTGTTCAGTTCATCTTTCTGTCATGTTCAACATAGATTTTTTATTAAATGTCTCGTCATTCGCAGATACTATGGTATACCACTAAATATTATATTTATATTCTATAATTTGTTACATATATATACTATTATATATATATATATATATATATATATATATATTATCTTTTTATGTTCTTAATATTTTATTTAATTACGGCATGTTCCGGTCATCTTATTCATATTTATGTTCTGTGATTTGTTATATATATACTATGACATATATTCAATAATACATAAATTGTAGTTGAATTTCATTATATATCACTAATACACAGATGATGTTATCAGTATATACATTTGTGTATATACAATAACATATATTTAGTGACACATATAGTTCAATTTTTTCCCTTCATGTTTCGTATCGTTTTCTTTATTTTTTTCTCGATCCGATTAGTATTATCTTTGATTTCTTACATATATACTATTGCATAATACGTTTATGTTTTGTGATTTGTTACAAATATACTACTACATATATTCAATAATACAGAAATTGAAGTTGTCATCCTCCTGCCGAATGTAAAACATTAAGTTGGTCTACCAAAGAAGATTAAAATTCCTTCTAAAATGGAGTTCAAGAGACACATTAAATGTGGTCGTTATGGATGTGTTGGTCATAACCGAAAGAGATATAAGTTTTCCTTATTGAACTAGTTTTTCCTTCTTATTATTAGACTTTTAGTATGTTGTTTCAGACTTTTATTCGAAATATTCATATTCCATTTTTTAGTTCAATTATTTTATTTCCATATTTTTTTCATAAATTTTCATCGATTGTACTAATTAAAGTTCCTTAATTTATTATATTTAATATACTATCCTTCATACATAACCATTATTGTTTCAAACATAACTTATTATTTATTACATATAATATGAATATTTGAAATAAAATACATAAACCAATTTAACAAATTGAAAACACAACCTTTCATTCATCAAATATGCAATGTATTATTTCATGTCTATTCATAAACCAATTTAACATATCTCCTCATTTAGCCACTTTTTCATGCAGTTCCTTGGATCTTCAATTCTTTCATTAAAGTCCCTATATCGCAAACATATTCAGTTTTTCTCAACATTACATATACCAGAGAACAACTAATGTTTTAATGGTATATATTACTTATACTCATCCTAATTTTTTCTCATCCACGTTGCTATAAACATAAACAACCTTCATATATAATTACTATTCTTTCAAACATAAATATTACTTACTATGTAAGATATGAATGTTTTAAATAAAATATATAAACAAATTGATATCATAAAATATACACCGTATTATTAAATATATACTAATTATGTGGAATATATGAAAATCAATGCAAAACAAAAGAAAAAAAATGAACGGAGAGAGAGATTGGAAAGTGAGAAAGATGGTAGGGAAGAATTTTTTAACAAAATCACCAAAACAAAAATAATTAAGAAGTAATTTTGATTATAATATTACCATAATAGAATTAATTACTTACCATATTTACGTATGATATCTAATAAATCACTTACCATAATAGAACTAATCACTTACCATACTTCACGCCTATAATGCCCATGCACATTCCTTTTTTATTTTTTTTATTTTTTATTTATTTCATATTTTTAATGGAAGTGGATAATAAGGTAAATTAGATCATACATTTATGAAATTTTATAGCCCATTTAGGACTTTATGAATTTTAAGGTAAATTAGATAATTTTATAGTCCAGTACGCAGAATTTGCCAACCTTCTCCATAAATTAATTGATTACTCATCATGCAATATTGAAAAATAATTCAACATAAAATAGTGAATGTCGATTACAGCATACAAACATATAATGCAAATTAAGAAAAAAAAACACGAATCTAAGGACGAAAGGAACAAATACAAGTCATGCGAAGGAGAGCAAAACATAGTCATGGGTTATCACGAAGGACCCTGTAGTATGTGGCCTTCATTAGATCGGGCATCTTGATGAAGCTTTTCATAAGCAACACCTTCTCCGCCACTATCATCATGCATTTACTGAGGCCCTCCACACTCAGGCTCGAAATGGACCTCTTACAGCATAGCGTCTTCTTTCTGGCCAGCTTTATTTGGCCATTTTGCAATGGCCCTAAGTTGATTATTCTCACTTTCCATGGCGTCCCAAATGAGGTTATAAGTCTCGAATGCCTACATGTGTGCTTTCTCTTTTGATCGCTAGAACCCGACTTACAATCGCTGGACCTACTAGATCGTTCGGTCATCATGTCGTCCTGCGACAAGTTCATCTTAGGGTTGCACATATCTAGGAACTCCGTATCTGGGCCATCATTTACTTTGACAACGTCTCTAGGTCCTGGCACGTTCGACTCGATGTCCGCAAATATCTCTACACGGGCCTCTGTCGCATGATATTTACCGAAGACGTACAATAACTCGTCATAATGTGGGAAGGGCTTGTTGAGGAGTCTTTTTGCTGCAGGATGCGTCTGCAAAAATAGCAAAGAAAAAAAAACATTGTGATTAGTATTTCATTATATCGCATTAATCATATAATTAAGTTTTGCATCTTACTCGGATCCAATTGCCGAACACGTCCCTCTCTGCAATGATGCACTTCATTTCATCGTTCCATCCGAAGTCACTACACGCTGGTCCCCTTATTTTGACAATGGCCTATAATGTCTTTTTGAATAATTTTATTCTGCTTTTGATGACAGTGGTAGTTAATATGCATCTAGGTATTCTTTCTCCAACGTCCTCACCAATTGTGATATATAACTCGACAAAAAGGTCTAGTTATCCGACCTCCAACCCCCACGTTTATCAAGTCGACTGGGCAGTCTACTAGGCATGTCTCCTGTGCCTTCGTCCCTGGATGCTTAGGGTTCCTAGACGAGTTAACTGGCCATTCTGATAAACCAATTGAATCACTAAAAGTTTTGTAAGTAACAAATGCATATAAAAATATAAACCAACGAAGTAGTATGATAATTAAACATCAACGTCAAAGTTATGAAAAACAAATTTTCAGTACACACAATAAGACGATAAGGAAAAAGAATGGGAATATGCATAGTACAACCGTCTTAATAATGGGGGTCTTCTACAAAACAAATGATACTAGTTGTTACGCAACTGTCATTCGTTAAACATTGACTCTGCAAAGGTATTCTCCATTGAGTCCACTCCTTTGAGACCTCAATGTAGTTAATGTCGTCACCGCTAGTAGTGCATATGTCGAGTTACCATCATCTTCGTCCTCCAATATGTCAGCATTTGTCATCTTTCGATTTATTAAATTATGGAGTAGACAACAAGCCATAATAGTCTGACATTTGACTTGAACCGGGTAGTAGGACTTTCCTCGTAGTATTGTCCATCGGCCTTTCAATAGCCCGAACGCTCTTTCAATGACATTTCATGTAGAAGAATGTTTCATGTTGAATAACTCCTTCGATATTGTTAGAGCGTTCCCGACACCATACCACTCTTGTAGATGATATCATTGGCCTCTATACAACGCCAAAAAACCCTTAACATTTGGGTATCCCACGGTTCATAGGTAGTAAAACCCTGGGGATATGAGGTTGCATAGTGTTAAGCTGTTAATTAAAGGAAAAAAAATTCAAAATTATTTAACGTGGGTTAGTAGAAACATTTGATCTTACCCTTTAGAACCTTCAGATCGTTAGGTCGTAAAATTGCATCTAGTAGGTTACGCGAGCCGCTGTAGATCCATCCCAACCGACTAAGACGAAAACAAAGTCCCCCTTCGTATCGCATACGTCGAGGACATTCGTTGCCACTTCACTCTTTCGGGTTTGATACCTTGGTCGATCAACTTTGGACACATTAACTTTGATGTACGTGCCATTTAATGCCCCTAGACAATTCTACAACGAATATCGAACGACAAATAAGAAGTTGGACAAGTTCGTTGTATATCAAAAAAATGTAAGTTATTTTCGCCCTAACCTCAAAAGACTGCCACCTCACATCTGTGCATGCACTTTTCATAGGTTATGGTTGCGCTAATAAGATGTCATGTAGACGAAGCACAACCATAAAAACAATGTTGAAATGCCTCTAGATTGTCTCACCGGACTGTATGAACTCCCTTTGAATCTGACGATTCTTCATATCGTGAGCCAACACATGAAGGAAGATAACGACCATCTCCTCAACGTCGATGACTTCTATCGATTCTAAATCGATCGTTGTTCGGAGTAGATGGCACAGAATTACAAAACATCATCTGTCCATCTGTGTACTTTGTCGACTCACAAGGTTAGATGCGTGTATCATGCGAAAGTATGCTAGGTGCTTAATTCTATTCCTAGTGTTGGATGGTATTTGAGATATCCTCTTATGGTCATTCAACAGTGCCTCCAATATCAATAGCATCTGTCGTTGGTTGATTGTGAAGGCAGTGACAATAATGACAATTTCATTTAGATCCATTTTCTATCTATTATGAGGGGGAAACCTACTAACGATCAAGGAGATGGTAAGAAGCTATCAACAAAAATGTGTATGAGATCCTAGATGGTGTAGTTGTACGTGCGTTCACCATGTTCAAAATTTTGAGGTATGTCTACTGAATGTGTATTATTTTTTCTATGTAATTGTGCAGTGTAAATGTTTATCACCTTCTCTAGAATCCAGGTTATGCAATAACTATCGTTTTCACATTTAGTCGTTTCATTAAAAACCGTTCAAAAAGTTTTCTCAATCTATCAAAAAAAATTGTAATGATATTATTATTGAAATTATCACACTATTGCAAATGTTGCTTATTTAATTTTTTTTTCTAAACAAATATGAAAATTATAATAATGACAAACATAGGAAATGCCCTTCCATTATGAAAATTTGAATAATAGATATGTGATTTCTTTTATTTTTTTTTTTCGTTACTTCATGATAACAACTGTGATAATTAGATAGGTAATTTTTGATTTTTTATTTGTGTGTCTTACAAAAAAAAAAGTTAATGTAAAAGTGGATATGTGATTTCTTTTTTTTTTCTTTTCATGAAAACAAAAATTGAAGGAAGGTATGTTAATTTTTTTTTTTTTTTTTGTCATCAAAACAAAATTGAAAAATAGATATGTTATTTTGAAATTGTTTTTTGTTTTATCAAAACAACAAAGGCAAGTAGATATGTAAATGCATAACATGTAAAATCACATACATGTTTGTGGCATTAACATGTAAAAACATGATGTGTAAATGCATAACATGGCATGGCAGGAGAAAGAAACAAACATGTATGAAGTGAACAACATGCTTAAAACAGTTACCATCTCCTAATATGTAAATTTTAACAAAGTTAATGTGAAAATCTGAAATACAAAAGTGTGAGTGTCAACAGGGAATTTAATTACACACGTACTAAAACAGAACAAAAAAGCAAGGAAATGCATGTTTAAATACCTTATGCGTGAAGACGTAGATACTCTAGTACCTCCAGATAGATCACGATACGTACTCACGCGCTCTACAAAAGACAAACAACAAACATTCGTTATGATCGTTAACCGCATTGACCACTAATGTGTGGAAAGGAAAAATATGGAAAAAGACGTGGACGTATACCTTTGACTCTAGACCTACCAACGCGTATGCATGACAAATAACAAACTGTTAAAAGTTACATGTGCATAAAAAATATAAACAAAAATATAAATCAAAATTTTTTTGTTGTGCCTTAGAGGAAGGAAGTTCGTTCAGTATCATGAAATTGAACTTTATATGAATATGAAATAATCATCAAGTATGCAATGTCATCAAATGCGGTGATATGAAAGGCATGACACGCACACAATAAAGTCAACCACAAGTTAAGAAGTAGAATGTAACACGGCAATCAAATGTGGTAACATGAAAGGCATGGATATGAATATGAAAAGGGAAAACATGATACCATAGATGCCAACTACACACAAGGTATGTATGGAGGAGTAAAAATCAGAAGCTAATGCTCCATTAAAGACCATACCAAATAAGTACAGCTACGATAAATGTCATAAATGGAGTAGACAACACGATAGAATCAAAATAGGGTCAAAGAAGTCAAAGAGAGATAACACAAGTTAGAGAGAAAGAAGAACAAAACAGTAGACATATGTGATCATCAAAGCATACTACAGGACACCAATTCGGTCTTCAGCAACAAAAAATTAAACATGGGAAGTATATATATAATGCACACAAACAGTAAACATTTCAACAAAAAAAAATCAAGGACATTGTCATATAAAGGAAACCCCCTTCAACAGATGCAAAAATATGGAAATAGAGCACCAACGACTTCAACAGGCCGTATCAAGGAAGCATATGCAACTATATATAAAAAAAACACTACTATTTGTATATGACAAGGCACCAAGAACTTCAACAGCATGTCTAAAGGAAATTTCATTCAATAGATGCATTTTTATTTTTGAAGTAAATAAAAAAATAAAATGGAACAATCGGTTAGTAGAATACATCACTAAGACGGAAGTAACAAGGAATGTGAAATCAAACATGAATCAATTTTCATTTTCTCATCATCGACGTTGAAAAAAAGGAAGAAATCCTTACCTTAATCCCTACCTTGCTTAGAACCACCAGGGCCCCAACTGAGGTAGTATCTGTCACTCATCGTAAGAGGGAAATCAACGCGACAATGGGGTGATCCGAGCAGCAAGGGGAAGATGAAGGATAAGTAACAGATTCGGGCAACAAGTCTAGAAGACAAGCCATGCATGGCACCAAAATGATCGATCAACCAAAAACCAACCTACGAGAAGGGTATAAAGGCCACAAACATTTTTGAAATAGGGCCAGTTGATGAAACCCATACCAACGGTGGAAGTTAGAGACTAAAGGAGAAGAGAAATCAGTACCGAATTGATACTGAAAAAAAGGAAGATAAATCAAGGAATATGTACCGTTAAATGGTGGAGAGTGGAAGTTCACGACCGAAAGGGGTAAAGAGGAAGGAGATCGGCGACCAAATGGGGTGAATTTGAGAGGAATGGTAGATCGATGGCCAAAGAGGACTCCGTTGTGGAGAAAAAAATTTGGACTGAAAGGAAGGGAGTAGATTGGCGGCAAAAATGAAGAATCAAAATGAAGAAAGAATAAGGCGAACGACTAAAAATGGAAAAAGAAAATGGAGAGAGAAGGAGGTGGATGGATGAAGAAGAGATAGGGTGTAAAAGGGAAAAGGAGAGAGGAGGAAGAAGAAATGGGAAAGGTTAAGTTGGAAGAAAGAGAAGAAATATAAGAGGTTTGTTGGAATTTATGTCCTAAAACTCGTACTTTGTTGTTTGATTTAATAAAATTTATTATTGAATGCTATAATCTTAAAACCAATAAATTAAGGTCCCGATGCTATTTTACTAAGTTTGTCAATACACTTGAACTTTATATAGAGGCATAATCATGGATTAAGTTCGAGTTAATAGCCCAAATAGTCTATAATGTATGAATAAGGTTGGACGCCATATTCTGGAAAAATACTATGAATGCGGCCTGCTCCGTAGTTAGTACAAACGATGTAATCATAAATCATTCATGTAGGGACATGGGAGTGGGGGCGTCCTATGTAAATGGTTTGCATAAGATTGGAACCACGAAATAGTCACTTTTAGTTATAACGCCGTAAACTATAAACTAACTATTTTATTTATAATGACCTAGGTAACTTGATCTTAGTCATGAGCTAACTATGAACTTTTGTTCAGTCAGTAGTATCCTTAGATCTGCATAGGTGAGGGCAGCTAATCATCGCTGGCCCAATAAGCCTCCCATTTCAGGGTTAAGATCGAGTGGATAGTTAGGGACATAGGGTGCAAAACGGAATTCGCTCCTACCCACTTCTGAGATAGTAGATAGATTGTTCCCTTAAGAACTGAATCCAAGTCTTGAACAAGGAGCTCCACCTTCTCATTGGTCCGAGAAGGATTCAGGTTTATAGGTTGGACCTTAAACCAATTATTCAATAGTGGATTAGTGGGTCTTAAAAAGCAAGATGTAATCTTAGGGGTAAAACGGTATTTTGACCCAGCCAAGATTACAAACAACTTGTGAAGGATCAACTTACTCATCATGGTTATATCAGGTGGACAGAAATATATCTATAGTGAGGGGAGTGCAACTAAGAGTTTTTAGTGAAATGACTCATTAGTTAACGAATGTTGATTAAGCTTTGTCTAAAAGAGTTTAGCCAGTTAATCTAAGAATTGTTGGAGCCCATGATCTATAGGTCCATTAGGTTCCTCTACTAGCTCATATGGATTCAACTAAGAACAATATGTTGGAATATAACTCGAATTGTTCGAATTAGGTAAAGAGAAAGAAACCGACAAGTGTATATGATATAAGTTGGTAAATATAAACTTCATGCTTTATGTTTAAATATGATTTAAATAATAAAAATATGAATATGGATTCATATTTAGAAGCTTGGAAAGTTTTAAAACTGTCAAAGTTGTAAAAGTCAACATGTTGACTTTTCACTTTGAAAAACAAAACTTTAACCGGATTTATATTCAAATATGATTTGAATTTTAGAAAAATGAATGCGGATTCATACTCAGGAGGTTGAAATTAGTCAAGACGAATAAAATAGCAAAAAGTCAAAAAGTTGATTTTTGACTAAGAAAAGTCAAAGTTTGACTTTGACTTAATTGGTCAAAATGACCAAATTGCCCTTTGACTAATATACCTATTAACTAAATGTTAGTGGAAAATGTGGTAGCTTATAACGTATTTAGAAGCCATTAATTCCATTAATAGTTAATGAATTAATTAGGTGTTGAGATTTCATGAAATAAATTGCATGCATTTTGTAGGGGTGTAATTGGGTCAGGTGGGGTCGGGTTTTCTTCAAAACCGACCCGACCCGAAATGTACGGTTAATTCTGAAACCTGATCCGACCCCCGACCCGACCCACATTCGGGTTGGGCCGAATGGGTCGGGTCGGGTCGGATCCTTTTTTTTTTCTTCTTCTTCTTCTTCTAGCACTTATCTCCTCTGCGGTAATTTAAAAATTCACATTAGATAATAATCTTCATTTGGCAGAAGCACTCTAACATTTTCATTTCAATTTTTTTAGAAAAATTAAGGAAAGGAAGAAAAACCCCATTTGTAAAGTTATATTAAATAAAGAAATCGTTCTAGATAAATGAAAAATATACCTAAAATATATTGTGAATATAATCTTTACCTAAAATATATTGTGAATATAATCTTTGGCTACTTCAAATCTCCATTCTAATGCTACCAATGAGCCAAAATATATGGAATCAGAATAAACCAGAAACAAAAGCTGAAGAAAATCTTCAAATCTTCACTCCCAATTGATGGCATTCTTTCTCTAACAAGGCGCAGTAACCCTTCTGAATGAAACTTATCATTCTCCACCATGAAAGAAGCTTTCAGCCATGGATATTCAGATAGAAACTCCTCTGGTAAAATCTTACTCTCAACATTATTATAGTTAATAATCTCTTTAAGCTTCCCTGCTTCCACATCCACTCTTGGCGAGCTTATAGACACTGAATTGCTAGCTTTCACTCTGTTTCCTTGGTTTCTTCTTTGCTTCATTGCCCCAGATTTTTTTCGAAAGTACAAAGGACTTGTGCTCATGTTGTTTCAAAAATACAGGATCATCCCCATTCCTACCTTTCATTTCGAAAATACATGAAAACCCAAAGTGCTTCCATCACTGAGCTTCAAGACTCTAAAAAAACAGGATTCGATATTTAACAAGTTAACAATTTTTAAAAAATATAAATAAAGATTTGAGAGTAGGGATTTAAAGTAAACCATAGAGTCATTATTCAAATTCTTAAATGCAGCTTCCATCTCCTTTCCTATGTTTATGAATTCTAGATCAAAATGACAAACAATTAGCTTATATAGGATAATTGAAAATTTTAAACGCGTACTTCAAAAAGAATATTACCTTCATCTATTTCTTCAGCCCCATCAATTTCTTCAGTCATGTCATCCAAAGGTTTAGACTGAATCCAATTCTGAGCACAAATGAGTGCCTCTACAGTTTGAGGAGTTAAAAAACTTCGAAAAGAATCTAACACCCGTCCTCTAGTGCTAAAGGCAGACTCAAAAGGCATAGTTGATATAGGAATACTATAGATGTCCCTAGCTACTTGGCTAATGATCTTAAATTGAGAGGAATTCACCTTCCACCAAGTTAGCAAATCTAAATATTCATCGCTCATACAATCTATACGAGCCTCATCCAGATAACGAGTCACCTCGATTTTAGCATCATCTAGACATGTTTTGTTACTTTGTTTAAATCTATCATGGACAGTAGTACGTGCCTTATAAGATCCACTAGATGAGATAGAAGGTATTTCACTTTGACTTTGAAAGCCAAATCCTTCGATAGGTGTACATGATTGTGTTTGTGAATATTTTTCTTTTGACATTCTCATATAATAATCATCACACAATCGACGAAATGCTTCTTCAACCTTATTCGTCCATATTTTTGCACAATCTTCCTCCAAAAATTCATTAAAACAATAATTCACATAAGCTAGCTTGTACCTAGGGTCAAGAACTACAGAAACATACAATAATAAATTGGTCTTCTCACTTGTAGTTATACCCCAATACTTGTTGAATTTTGTCTGCATGCTTAATGTCATTTGACTCAATAATGCATTTTCATACGATGAGTATTCACGAATTATTTCTTGGATCAAACAAAGTTCATGAAAAAATATGTTTGAAGTCACAGACATAAATGCAGAAAACTTCATTGTTAGCTCTGAAAAAGTCTTTAGGAACTTTACAAACACTTTTGCATTATCCCAATCTTCAGTAGTAGGAATATCATCCTTTGGCAAATAACTAGGGTCATGCTCCTCCAATCTTTCAAAAGTCTTTTGACACTTAATTGCTCCATCCAACATAGTAAAAGTAGAATTCCATCGTGTCGGAACATCCATTGTAAGACAATTTTTTGTTGACATCTTATCTTCTTTAGCAAAATCTTTAAATATTTGCAATCTAGCTGGAGATGATCTAACATACTTCACAGCATTTCTGATTCGAATGATAGACACATGCAAATCTTTTAAGGCATCACTAACAATTAAGTTAAGAATATGAGCACAACATCTAATGTGAATAGATTCACCATCCAACACCAACCCATTTCTGCCTTTAAACTTTTTAACCAAGTAGGCAATGGCTACATCATTTGAACTCGCATTATCAACCGTTACAGTAAAGAGCCTATCAATACCCCAACCTTCTAAGCACTTTTCAATGGCTCTACCTATGGTATCTCCTTTATGATTAGCTACTTGACAAAAGTTCAAAATTCTTTTGTGCAAGTTCCAATCATCATCAATGAAATGAGCCGTTATAACCATATAATTAATATTTTGCACAGAAGTCCACGTATCCGTTGTTAAACAAACTCTTTGGCCACTTCGAGTTAATGCATTTTTTAACTTTTTTTCTCCTTCATATACATTTGAAAACAATCTTTTGCAACGATTACTCTTGATAGAATCACAAACTTTGGATTTAATGCCCGACAAAATTGGTGAAACCCTTTACTTTCTACGAACTTAAATGGCAATTCATCCAAAATAACCATCCTAGCAAGCATTTTTCTACAATTTTCTTGAGAGAATGATGCAGCCATCAAACTACTTTCAGAATCTCCCTCTCCTTCAACATTATCTTTCAATGGATTTACATACATCTTACATTTCTCTAAACGTCTTTTTAAATTAGTGGTACCATTTCTTTTGGAATCACAAGCATATGAAGTCCCACAATGTTTACAAGCAGCCCTAGGATATTTAGGATCACATCCTTCTACTTTTATAAAATGTTCCCATACCGATGATGGTGGTTTAACCGGTTTTCTTTTTCCTAACACTAGACTAGAACAACTCTGATTTGAAGTCTCGTCTACCGAGAATGAAGTCATCCTAATAATCATCAAACAAAACACATAGAAAATTAAGGAAAAGCGTACCAGTACTGTAAAAGAGAAAGAAACAAAGAAAGGCAGTACTCTAAATGTTATTATATAAACAAACTTTTCCAAAGCAAAATTTTCACATCCCATTAGTTCCTAAAATACTCAAGTTCTTCCAGTTACTATTTCTCATTAGTTCCTAAATTTTCACATCCCTATGTTCGTTTCTGTTTTGAAAATAATAATAATAATAATCATACATGACCAAACATTGATAAAATAATCATGCAAAGCATGAAATGAAACAAAATTTTGATGAACAAAGTAACAATGGAGCATGAAGTAGAGACTAAAAAAATATATATATATATATATATATATATATCGAAATCAAATAGAAAACATAACCTACCTTACATTCCAAACACAAACTTGATAATAACATGAATATATAAGAAGAAGAACACATTCAATGGAAACTAAGCAAAGAAAATTGAATGACAAAGAGAGGGGAAAAAACCTGAAAGAAAATGAAAATGTGAGGTTGGTTCTTAACCTACCTTACACTTTTTCCTTTTCCTTTTTTTTTTTTTTTTGGGATAAGAAACAATTTCATTGATGAATGAAATATCCAAAGAGATACAAAAGAAAGAGTATCATTTTTCATTGTTAATGTTAGTCCGCTTACTGTGGCGTAACATCCAATTAGTGAAATGAGAAGTGTTAAGGTCGTCAGATCAACAAGAAAGAAAATAAACGAATTGCAAATTGCTTAGGCGAAAGTTGAATATAAGCAAAAACTCCACATTATTTCACTAGTTCACTTCATCATTAATTCATAGTCCCAGAATTCCGCATTCTAAGACCTTTTAAGGCAAAATTCAAATCAAAATACAAATTACACTCCATTTATTCTAGATTTCATGATTCAAAGTCAGGTAAAGTACTTAAAAGAACAAAACGAAAGTATAAAGCAGCAAAATTACCCATTCCCAGAGCACAAAGTTCAACCTCATCAGCAAAAACAAAGAAGTCATCCTAATAATCATCAAACAATTTCGTTTCCAGCTTAATAATATAATAACAGCAACTGAGGGCACACAACACATTGGATAAACATTATTTACCCTTTTAATTAAGTTAATTTAACCAACAATTCTTTTCTACATGATAATTCCATCAGAAACAAGAACCCAGATGGCAATAATCCCAAATAAACAGAAAAAAAAAAACCCAAAATGATACAAGCTGTAATTTAAAAATTAAAGAGATGATAATAAAGAGAAAGGGACAGACAGAGAGATAAAGCAGTATGTGGGTCAGTGTGGAACTTACAGGCGATGATGATGGAGTGGCGAAATGATGAAGACGAAGAGATGATGCCGACGCCGATGCAGACGAAGAGATAGATGTCAACACCGATGCAGACGAAGAGGTAGATGCTGGCGCCAGACGATGGAACAAAATCGTTTTTGAACAAACGCCAAACGAAGAGCTGAAGATTGAAGAAGAATCGAAGAGGAGAGGAAATGAATTAAAACGCCAGAGGTATTTTAACCTAATCGAGTATTTTAAACCCGACCTGACCCGAACCGAATTAAATCGGGTCGGTTCGGTTCAGTAACACTTTTGTTACTAACCGGTCCAACCCAATCGAACCGAATCGGGTCGGGTCGGTTTTTTTCACCCCTAGCATTTTGCATGTAATTTTTCTATACATAAACTTCCATTTACATAATGAGAAGATGATGATTCTGATGAAAAATCTCTAAACGATACACCTACCTCCATCCATCTCTCTAAAGGTTTCTTTCATAAAAACGAGTCCCACAACTCGGTTCTTTGTCCTGAGATTAGTAGGTCAACTTAGTGGTTGTTCTTTGCTCGTGATCTTCAAGCAGAGAAGAAGTTTTGGAATGAAGTAGAAGTTGAGAACTACAAAGGTAAGCTCATCGTTTACCTTCTATTTTCTTCGTTTAGGTCTATCGTTTAGTTACTGCATGTTAATTTCTAAATCGTTTAGATGCATATAGAGTAAAGCATGATCCTTGTCTTTCGTTGTATGTTTCTCTGATGTTTTTTTTTCTCTTCAGGGTTGAGATGGGTTAGGAGATGAAAAAGAAGGAATATGAAGGGAAAATAAGGGAATAAAAATTTTCCTTCCCCTACCCCCTCAATTCTATGGGCCAAACAAGGAATTTCCTTTCCTTTCCTTTCGGTTAGCCAAACAACCCCTCTTAGTATTTTGTTGTGACTTGTGAATATGAATGAAAAAAAGGATGAGATATTTATAACCAAATATTTGAAAAAAAAAATTAAAAGGTTGAAAGAGATACAAAAGAGTTAATATATGAGAAGGGAATGTGAAAGGATGAGAGAAATGAGACAATAATTAATTTCAAATTGAAAAATAAAGTTAAAAGGCAAAAGGAAGAATTTGAAAGGTTGAAAGAGATAAAACAAATGTTAATATGAGAAGGGAATGTGAATAATTAGGATAAATGAAACAATAAATTATAATAATTAATTTCAAATTGAAAAATAAAATTAAAAGATAAATTACAATAAAACCAAAGTAGGAAACAAGTAAATGAACTAAAAGAAAGGACAAAACTGGAAACAAAAAAAAAAATCTACTTCCATCCTTTTATATATATTATATTATATTATATATATATATATATATATATATATATATATATATATATATATATATATATATAGTATATTTTGGAATAAGGAGAGGTGCACATTTTGGAAAAGCCGTAGAGAATGATGAATTTTGGAGAAAAGGAAAGGCAGCTCTACAACTTTCCACTTTCTACAGCTAAAATATAATATTCTTCAATCTTCCTTTCAATATTTATTTTCCTTTTTTCATCTTTTCATTAATTATTATTATTATTCAATTAATAAGATAAAGTAATCAGCTTGTGGATATTAGAAAATGAATGTCACACACGAAACAACAAAACTGGGGAAGTTAAGGAATACAACCCTCATAATGTTACAAATCTTGATTTCTAATAGTTCACACGAGATTTTCCAAAGAAATGTATTCGTGGAATTGAACTTTGTATATTGATTTAAAGTGTTGTGGATACAATCTCTAATATTTACTATTTTGATCCTTTCTCTAGAATGCAAATTAAAACTTAGAACTTCTTGTTATTTGGTCTTTAGGAAGTTGTAGTTGCAAGTCTATTTGAGCTTCAATCTTCTAGAATTAAAGGAAAGATCTTTCATGTCTTCAATCTTTTAAAAGATGGTAATCTCGGGGTTGATAAAAACTTGCAGGTATTGAGAGCTTTTAGAATCTTTAGAGTTTCAATTATTCTTTCAACCAAAGATCCCAAAATGAATGGTAAGGTCTCTATTTATAGAGAATTTTCATGGGCTTTAGGTGGGCTTGGGCCCATTTGCTTGGACTTGAGTCCATCTGCTTGGCAGACTTGGGCTTTGCCCCATTTGTTTGATGCGCTTGAGCTTGAGCCCATTTTCTTATTTGCTTGGGTTTGGACTCATTATTTCTTTGGCCCAATTTTTTCATCAGAGCTTGAATTAAGTTGGATATGAGAAAATTTAATTACCCAAACTCAATCAAATTATATTTGTCACAACTTTTGTTGTGATGGTGTGACGCGATCTAATTGACTGAAATTTCTTGTCCAACAAATGTCCTTTCAAGATTCGTGCACGTGTATGAGTGGGTGAATCTTGAAAACGATAAGCTGAAACAAAAGTTAATATGTTAAATCAATGCATTTGGATATAAGTTTGTGAAGTTTGTTGAATTTTGAGTTTATTTCTCTATTTTTTTTTCAATAAATTTAATTGGGGATTGAGACTTATAAAAAAATTGGGATATTGCCATTTTTTTTTACTGAATTTGAAATGAATTTATGATTTGTGATAAAAATTTAAAACTTATCCAAGAGGAATCCTTAGAAAAACATGAGTCGAGGGAAAATTTTCTCCAACAAATTTGTTTAATTTTTTTAATAATAAAAAGTAAAATCTTAACCCATTTTCAACAAAGTTGGAGTAGAAATTTCTTATCTTGAAGAGGAAGTTTGAGATTTGGCTTTCATGTCGTACTCTAAATTTTAACCTATAAAAGAAAAGTAACATATTCTCATATTCCAAAAAACATTTCTCCTCCGTGTTTTATTTTTTATTTTACATGTGATTTTGAAATTGAAAAAAATGTTCCAACAGAGGGTCGATGTTCTTGTCAATAGTGTTTTTTTTTTTTTTTGTTGTTTAAATGGTCGCTAGAAAGAGAGGGAAAGGGTGAAGGTGGCGGTAGCCTAAATGCTTTGGATTGTTATAATTATTATTATTTATTTTTCACCGCCCGTGGTAAAGAAGAACACAGAGGGAGAGAAAGGGAGAACGGTGGAGAAAGGAAAGTTTTTTTTTCATTGTTGGTCCCACATCTAGACTTTTATCGTTTTAATTATTAACTTTCTTTTTAAATTCGGGGCCATTTTTGCTTTAGTGTTTTTTAAAAATTTTGTTTTCTTTTCTTTTTCAATTAATTTTTATTTTCTGTTTTTCGTTTACACATTTTTTTTTA
The DNA here is from genome assembly GCF_025177605.1 of Cucumis melo. Taxonomy (NCBI): domain Eukaryota; kingdom Viridiplantae; phylum Streptophyta; class Magnoliopsida; order Cucurbitales; family Cucurbitaceae; genus Cucumis; species Cucumis melo. The sequence goes on from NC_066862.1 coordinate 22,172,703, forward strand.
GTTTCTTTTTCTTAAAAAAGAATTCGTTTTTTTCATTTTCATTTTTATCGTTTATATATATATATATGTATGTATGTATGTATGTATGTATGTATGTATGTATGTATGTATGTATGTATATATATGTATGTATGTATGTACGTACTTCAACCTTATTTTTTTTCAGCTTTTTTTTTTTTGCAACTTTTTTTTGCGACTTTCACTTTTACATTTTTTAGGTCGTTTAGCAACTGATACATATAAAATGACACTTGCATCTTGGTGACAATAGACATTCCTCGACGCCTCACTGCTTCTTGGTTTCATTTGTTCATGATAGACTAAGCAACTCTAGTAAGGAATTTCCTACGTGCATCTTGGTTTGTTTCACGATAGACTACACAACTCTATCATGGCATTCGTATCTTGCTGCTTCTTAGCTTCTTGGTTTGGTTTGGTTCATGATAGATCACATTATTCTATCATGGCATTCCTCACCTGCATCTTGGTTTGGTTCATGATAGACTACACAACTCTATCATGGCATTCCTCGATGTCTTGCACTCCTACTTCTTGGCTTCTTGATTTGGTTTGGTTCATGATAGACCACGCAACTTTATTGTAACGCCCCGAAAATTCGAGGTAAAATTTTCTCGTTTTATGTAAATTTTTCAGAAATCTAAAATGTTGGTGTAAATTGATATAATAATAATATAATATTAATTATATTATTATTATTATTATTTATTTTATTTATTATAATATTAATATTATATTTATTATTATTATTTAATATTATAGTAATATTATTATTTTAAAACAATAACATTATCATTATCTAATGTTAATTTATTTTATTATTTAATATTAATATTTTTATATATTATTATTATTACTTTATATTATTATTATTATTATTTTATAATTATTAAAAGTATGTAAATATATATATATATATATATATATATATAATAAAAAATTTTTTTCTAAAAACCCTAAAGGAGGCGCGCGTGAACACACACCCCCCCTTCGTTTTCGATTTCTCTCCGCCGCCTCATCTCTTCCTCTTCATTCTCTTCTCCTTTCGACCGTGTCTGCCACCATCCCTCTCCCATCCTCTCCGTCTCCGTCCTCTGTCCCTATCTCCATCTCCGTTGGCGTTCTTAGCTTCGCCGGTCGTTCGCCGCAGCCACCATCCGCAAGTCGCGCCGCCTGCCGTCCACCTACAGCCGACGTTTCTCTCTCTCTCTCTCTCTTCGTTTCTGCCACCGCCGGCAACCTCTCCGTTCTCATCTCGTGTTTTCGACGCCGACAGAACACAGAGGGAAGCGCCGTCGTCGCCGGAAGAAGGAAGGAATACACGAGCCGTGAAGTGAAGCCGACCCGAGAACCCGTTTCCAAGCTGACCCGACCCGAGACCCATTTCCAGCCGAGCCGCGAGCCACAAGCAAATCCAGCCGAGACGAGTAGCGATCCGAGCCAAGCCGCGAGCCGCGAGCCGAGCCGCGAGCCGCGAGCCGAGCTGCGAGCCGCGAGCCGAGCCGCGAGCCGAGGCAAGCCGAAGACCAAGCCGAGTCAAGCTGCGAGCCGAGCCGCGAGCCGAGACAAGCCGAGGACCGAGTCGAGCCGAGCCGAGGCCAAGCCGAGCCGAGCCGAGTTGAGCCGAGCTGTGAGCCGAGGCCAAGCCGAGCCGAGCCGAGAGTGAGCCGAGCCGTGAGCCGAGGCCAAGCCGAGCCGAGCCGAGAGTGAGCCGAGCCGAGCCGAGGCCAAGCCGAGCCGAGCCGAGAGTGAGCCGAGCCGAGCCGAGCCACCTAAGCCTTTCTTCCTCCACTTCGGGTCACGGTGAGTCTTCGGTAAGGATTGTTTTGATGAATTCCCTAATGTTACTACATCCAATTCGAGTTTGAATATTGGAATAAGATATGGCCCTACTTTTCTCCCTTGAAGGTAGTAAGGAGTTGACGCTTAAGTTCTCGGGTCCCGCGGCAGGCTTGTTTGGAGATAGCTTTCCTTTCCTTGAGTAAGTCAACGGGTGTCGTTTCGGACCTTTCAAAACGACTTCTACTAGAGTCATCAACTAAAACCTTTGTGTTTTCGTTTAGGTTGATCCGTTGAGCGTGGATTCGATCGAGGGGCATAACCGCGTATCAGGTAAGGGTTTTCCTACTACTGGACCTCGGATCGAGGCCGAAAACGTAGTAATCCACAGGGGATTACACGTTAGTGACTGTACTGATTAACTGTATGTGTGTTGACTGTTAAGCACTGTTATTATATTTTGTCTGATGTAAAGGTACTGTGACTGCTAACTGTAGATTGGGATTTTATGTTGATGGACCTTGAAGTTACGGTTCAGTATGTAGTAATCATTGGTCTGGATGTTGATCATGGAGTTTGGACGGGGAAGGACAGTGAGTCCGGTTTTGGTTGGCTAGTTGGTTGGGTCTAGGGTTTTCCCTAATGGTGTGCGAATTGGTGATGCGTATAGCAACTGAGGGTGTAGTTGTTTAAACCTATACTATCTGACTGACAAAGCCTATGGCGGAATTATAATATGAATGCCGTTGGGGTGTGACTGTGTAGACGGTTTAGTATGGACTGAGGGGTAACGGTTAGCTTCATCTATGGGGTAGTGTGCTTTACGGATATGTGCATCCTTCGGGAGCACTAGACTGATATGTGCATCCTTCGGGAGCACTAGACTGATGTGTGCATCCTTCGGGAGCACTAGACTGATATGTGCATCCTTCGGGAGCACTAGACTGATGTGTGCATCCTTCGGGAGCACTAGACTGATATGTGCATCCTTCGGGAGCACTAGACTGATATGTGCATCCTTCGGGAGCACTAGACTGATATGTGCGTTCTACGGAACCACTAGACTGTTATGTAGGGTACCCCCGAATAGGAAGTTAACTGTTGTCCCCTAACGGGCCCAGTAGTGGGTCCCTTACTGGGTATGTTTATACTCACCCTTTTCTCTTCTTTAACTTTTCAGGTAAGGGCACAGCGAGGGGCAGACCGACGAGAGGCAGGAAGGACGCGTGAAGGCCATATGGACGCGTTTGGTTTTCTTATCGCTTCCGCTATGTATTTTGTCAGAATATTTGACTTGTGATTTTGAACTAATGACTTGAGTTTTTATTTGAGACTTTTTATGATTGATTTAAAATAGGGCCCGAAACTGTCTTTTGTAATGTTTCTAATGCTTTTAATGAATCGTAACTGGTCCGTTTTAAATTTTGTGTTGAATGGTCGAGTTTTGGTATTTGGTAGTGACCTCAGCTTAGTCTGGAAAGTTGGGTCGTTACAGTTGGTATCAGAGCCTAAGTTTTAGGTTCTGTAGACTGGCTTATAATGTGAGTCTGTGTTTTGTGTCCTTATGGCTGAAACGATCCTTGCCGCTCGTCAGGTACGCTCCCATGAAAGTATCTGTATAACTCTACATGCATTACCTTACCTAAGTTAAACTGCAAATTCAATTACCATTTATGACTAAAGAGATCGTTGGTGGTTGTTAGGGAAATGCCGCCAAGGAGAGGTGCACGTAGGGGTGGCCGAGGAGGCCGAGGAATGGGAGCAGGACGCGTTCAGCCTGAGGTGCAGCCTGTAGCCCAAGCCCCTGACCCGGCTGCGCCAGTTACTCATGCGGACCTAGCCGCCATGGAGCAGAGGTTTAGAGGTTTGATTATGCAGATGCGGGAGCAGCAGAAGCCTGCCTCGCCAACTCCGGCGCCAGCTCCAGCGCCAGCTCCAGCACCGGCTCCTGCTCCAGCTCCGGCTCCAGTACCAGTTGCGCCCCAGTTTGTGCCGGATCAGTTGTCAGCAGAGGCTAAGCACCTGAGGGATTTCAGGAAGTATAATCCCACGACGTTCGATGGGTCTTTGGAGGACCCCACCAGGGCTCAGATGTGTTTATCGTCCTTGGAGACCATATTCCGTTACATGAAATGCCCTGAGGATCAGAAAGTTCAGTGTGCTGTTTTTATGTTGACTGACAGAGGTACTGCATGGTGGGAGACTACAGAGAGAATGCTAGGTAGTGATGTGAGTCAGATCACGTGGCAGCAGTTTAAGGAGAGTTTCTATGCGAAATTCTTCTCTGCTAGTTTGAGAGACGTCAAGCGGCAGGAGTTCCTGAACTTAGAGCAGGGTGACATGACTGTGGAGCAGTATGATGCGGAGTTTGACATGTTATCCCGCTTCGCTCCCGAGATGATAGCGACCGAGGCGGCCAGAGCTGATAAGTTTGTTAGAGGCCTCCGACTGGACATTCAGGGTTTGGTCCGAGCTTTCCGACCCGCTACTCATGCCGATGCACTGCGCCTGGCAGTGGATCTCAGTTTACAGAAGAGGGCTAACTCGTCTAAGACCGCTGGTAGAGGTTCGACATCGGGACAGAAGAGGAAGGCTGAGCAGCAGCCTGTTCCAGTGCCACAGCGGAATTTCAGATCAGGTGGTGAGTTTCGCCGCTTCCAGCAGAAACCTTTTGAGGCAGGGGAGGCTGCCAGGGGGAAGCCGTTGTGTACCACTTGTGGGAAGCACCATCTGGGCCGTTGCTTATTCGGGACCAGGACTTGCTTTAAGTGTAGGCAAGAGGGTCATACAGCTGATAGATGCCCGTTGAGACTTACGGGAAACGCGCAGAATCAGGGAGCAGGTGCTCCACATCAGGGTAGGGTCTTTGCTACCAACAAGACTGAGGCTGAGAAGGTAGGCACGGTAGTGACAGGTACGCTTCAGTGTTGGGGCATTACGCCTTAGTTTTGTTTGATTCGGGTTCGTCACATTCTTTTATCTCTTCCGCATTTGTGTTGCATGCCCGCTTAGAGGTAGAGCCCTTACACCATGTTCTATCAGTATCTACTCCTTCCGGGGAGTGTATGTTGTCGAAGGAAAGGGTGAAAGCATGCCAGATTGAGATAGCAGGCCATGTGATTGAAGTAACGCTGTTAGTCCTGGATATGCTCGACTTTGATGTAATCCTGGGTATGGATTGGTTGGCCGCTAACCACGCCAGCATAGATTGTTCCCGTAAGGAGGTAACGTTTAACCCTCCCTCGATGGCCAGTTTTAAATTTAAGGGAGGAGAGTCAAGGTCGTTGCCTCAGGTAATCTCAGCCATCAGGGCCAGTAAACTGCTCAGTCAGGGTACTTGCGGTATCTTAGCGAGCGTGGTGGATACTAGAGAGGTCGATGTATCCCTGTCGTCAGAACCGGTGGTGAGGGACTATCCGGACGTTTTTCCTGAAGAACTTCCAGGGTTACCTCCTCACAGAGAGGTTGAGTTTGCCATAGAGTTGGAGCCGGGCACGGTTCCTATATCCAGAGCCCCTTACAGAATGGCCCCCGCAGAACTGAAAGAACTGAAGGTACAGTTACAGGAATTGCTTGATAAGGGATTCATTCGACCGAGCGTGTCACCTTGGGGTGCGCCAGTTTTATTTGTTAAGAAGAAGGATGGATCGATGCGTCTATGCATTGACTATAGGGAGTTGAACAAGGTAACCGTAAAGAACAGATATCCCTTGCCCAGGATTGACGATCTATTGGACCAGTTACAGGGAGCCACAGTGTTCTCTAAGATTGATCTTCGGTCGGGATACCATCAGCTGAGGATTAAGGATGAGGATGTACCGAAGACAGCATTTCGTTCCAGGTATGGACACTACGAGTTTATTGTGATGTCTTTTGGTTTGACGAATGCTCCGGCAGTGTTTATGGACTTGATGAACAGAGTGTTTAGGGAGTTCCTAGATACTTTCGTGATCGTGTTTATCGACGATATCTTGATATACTCCAAGACGGAGGCCGAACATGAGGAGCATTTACGTATGGTTTTGCAAACACTTCGGGATAATAAGTTGTATGCAAAGTTCTCGAAATGCGAGTTTTGGCTGAAGCAGGTGTCCTTTCTCGGCCACGTGGTTTCTAAGGCTGGGGTCTCTGTGGATCCAGCTAAGATAGAGGCAGTCACCGGTTGGACCCGACATTCCACTGTCAGTGAGGTTCGTAGCTTTCTGGGTTTAGCAGGTTATTATCGACGGTTTGTGGAGAACTTTTCTCGTATAGCTACTCCTCTCACTCAGTTGACCAGGAAGGGAGCTCCTTTTGTTTGAAGCAAGGCATGTGAGGACAGTTTCCAGAACCTTAAACAGAAGCTAGTTACCGCACCGGTTCTTACTGTACCTGATGGTTCTGGCAGTTTTGTGATTTATAGTGATGCTTCCAAGAAGGGTTTGGGTTGTGTTTTGATGCAGCAGGGTAAGGTGGTCGCTTATGCGTCTCGTCAGTTGAAGAGTCATGAGCAGAACTACCCTACACATGATTTAGAGTTGGCAGCAGTGGTTTTTGCTTTGAAAATATGGAGGCATTATTTATATGGTGAAAAGATACAGATATTCACGGATCATAAGAGCTTGAAATACTTCTTTACTCAGAAAGAATTGAATATGAGACAGCGAAGGTGGCTTGAGTTAGTGAAAGATTACGATTGTGAGATATTGTATCATCCAGGCAAGGCAAATGTGGTAGCTGATGCTCTTAGTAGAAAGGTATCACATTCGGCAGCACTTATTACCCGACAGGCCCCATTGCATCGGGATCTCGAGCGGGCTGAGATTGCAGTGTCAGTGGGGGCAGTCACTATGCAGTTAGCCCAGTTGATGGTACAGCCGACTTTGAGGCAAAGGATCATTGATGCTCAGAGTAACGATCCTTATCTGGTTGAGAAACGTGGCCTAGCAGAGGCAGGGCAAGCGGTTGAGTTCTCATTATCCTCTGATGGTGGACTTTTGTTCAAGAGACGCCTCTGTGTGCCGTCGGATAGTGCGGTTAAGACAGAATTATTATCTGAGGCTCACAGTTCCCCATTTTCCATGCACCCAGGTAGTACGAAGATGTATCAGGACCTGAAGAGGGTTTATTGGTGGCGTAACATGAAGAGGGAAGTAGCAGAATTTGTTAGTAGATGCTTGGTGTGTCAGCAGGTTAAGGCACCAAGGCAGAAACCAGCGGGTTTATTACAACCCTTGAGCATACCGGAATGGAAGTGGGAAAACGTGTCCATGGATTTCATTACAGGGCTGCCGAGAACTCTGAGGGGTTTTACAGTGATTTGGGTTGTGGTGGACAGAATTACTAAATCAGCGCACTTCGTTCCGGGTAAATCCACCTATACTGCTAGTAAGTGGGCACAGTTGTACATGTCTGAGATAGTGAGATTACATGGAGTGCCAGTGTCGATTGTTTCTGATAGAGATTCGATTGTTTCTGATAGAGATGCCCGTTTCACTTCCAAATTCTGGAAGGGTTTGCAGACTGCTATGGGTACGAGGTTAGACTTTAGTACAGCTTTCCATCCACAGACTGACGGTCAGACTGAGCGTCTGAACCAAGTTTTAGAGGATATGTTGCGAGCGTGTGCATTGGAATTTCCAGGTAGCTGGGACTCCCACTTACATTTGATGGAATTTGCTTATAATAACAGTTATCAGGCTACTATTGGCATGGCACCATTTGAGGCCTTGTACGGCAAATGTTGTAGATCCCCGATTTGCTGGGGTGAGGTAGGTGAGCAGAGATTGATGGGCCCTGAGTTAGTTCAGTCTACCAACGAAGCGATACAGAAGATTAGATCACGTATGCATACCGCTCAGAGTAGACAGAAGAGTTATGCAGATGTGAGGCGGAAGGATCTTGAGTTTGAGGTAGGGGACAAGGTGTTCTTAAAGGTAGCACCTATGAGGGGTGTTTTACGATTTGAAAGGAAGGGAAAGCTGAGTCCCCGTTTTGTTGGGCCGTTTGAGATTCTGGAGCGGATTGGCCCTGTAGCTTATCGCTTGGCGTTGCCACCATCACTCTCGACAGTTCATGATGTGTTTCATGTTTCTATGTTGAGGAAGTACGTGCCAGATCCATCCCATGTAGTGGATTACGAGCCACTGGAGATTGATGAAAACTTGAGCTATGCTGAACAACCCGTTGAGGTGCTTGCTAGAGAGGTGAAAACGTTGAGGAATAAAGAAATCCCTCTGGTTAAAGTCTTATGGCGGAATCACCGGGTAGAAGAGGCTACATGGGAGCGTGAAGATGACATGAGGTCCCGTTATCCCGAACTGTTCGAGGAATAAAACTTTCGAGGACGAAAGTTCCCTAAGGAGGGAAGAATGTAACGCCCCGAAAATTCGAGGTAAAATTTTCTCGTTTTATGTAAATTTTTCAGAAATCTAAAATGTTGGTGTAAATTGATATAATAATAATATAATATTAATTATATTATTATTATTATTTATTTTATTTATTATAATATTAATATTATATTTATTATTATTATTTAATATTATAGTAATATTATTATTTTAAAACAATAACATTATCATTATCTAATGTTAATTTATTTTATTATTTAATATTAATATTTTTATATATTATTATTATTACTTTATATTATTATTATTATTATTTTATAATTATTAAAAGTATGTAAATATATATATCTATATATATATATATATATATATATATATATAATAAAATTTTTTTCTAAAAACCCTAAAGGAGGCGCGCGCGAACACACACCCCCCCCTTCGTTTTCGATTTCTCTCCGCCGCCTCATCTCTTCCTCTTCATTCTCTTCTCCTTCCGACCGTGTCTGCCACCATCCCTCTCCCATCCTCTCCGTCTCCGTCCTCTGTCCCTATCTCCATCTCCGTTGGCGTTCTTAGCTTCGCCGGTCGTTCGCCGCAGCCACCATCCGCAAGTCGCGCCGCCTGCCGTCCACCTACAGCCGACATTTCTCTCTCTCTCTCTCTTCGTTTCTGCCACCGCCGGCAACCTCTCCGTTCTCATCTCGTGTTTCCGACGCCGACAGAACACAGAGGGAAGCGCCGTCGTCGCCGGAAGAAGGAAGGAATACACGAGCCGTGAAGTGAAGCCGACCCGAGAACCCGTTTCCAAGCTGACCCGACCCGAGACCCATTTCCAGCCGAGCCGCGAGCCACAAGCAAATCCAGCCGAGCCGAGTAGCGATCCGAGCCAAGTCGCGAGCCGCGAGCCGAGCCGCGAGCCGAGGCAAGCCGAAGACCAAGCCGAGTCAAGCCGCGAGCCGAGACAAGCCGAGGACCGAGCCGAGCCGAGCCGAGCCGAGGCCAAGCCGAGCCGAGCCGAGTTAAGCCGAGCTGTGAGCCGAGGCCAAGCCGAGCCGAGCCGAGAGTGAGCCGAGCCGTGAGCCGAGGCCAAGCCGAGCCGAGCCGAGAGTGAGCCGAGCCGAGCCGAGCCACCTAAGCCTTTCTTCCTCCACTTCGGGTCACGGTGAGTCTTCGGTAAGGATTGTTTTGATGAATTCCCTAATGTTACTACATCCAATTCGAGTTTGAATATTGGAATAAGATATGGCCCTACTTTTCTCCCTTGAAGGTAGTAAGGAGTTGACGCTTAAGTTCTCGGGTCCCGCGGCAGGCTTGTTTGGAGATAGCTTTCCTTTCCTTGGGTAAGTCAACGGGTGTCGTTTCGGACCTTTCAAAACGACTTCTACTAGAGTCATCAACTAAAACCTTTGTGTTTTCGTTTAGGTTGATCCGTTGAGCGTGGATTCGATCGAGGGGCATAACCGCGTATCAGGTAAGGGTTTTCCTACTACTGGACCTCGGATCGAGGTCGAAAACGTAGTAATCCACAGGGGATTACATGTTAGTGACTGTACTGATTAACTGTATGTGTGTTGACTGTTAAGCACTGTTATTATATTTTGTTTGATGTAAAGGTACTGTGACTGCTAACTGTAGATTGGGATTTTATGTTGATGGACCTTGAAGTTACGGTTCAGTATGTAGTAATCATTGGTCTGGATGTTGATCATGGAGTTTGGACGGGGAAGGACAGTGAGTCCGGTTTTGGTTGGCTAGTTGGTTGGGTCTAGGGTTTTCCCTAATGGTGTGCGAATTGGTGATGCGTATAGCAACTGAGGGTGTAGTTGTTTAAACCTATACTATCTGACTGACAAAGCCTATGGCGGAATTATAATATGAATGCCGTTGGGGTGTGACTGTGTAGACGGTTTAGTATGGACTGAGGGGTAACGGTTAGCTTCATCTATGGGGTAGTGTGCTTTACGGATATGTGCATCCTTCGGGAGCACTAGACTGATATGTGCATCCTTCGGGAGCACTAGACTGATATGTGCATCCTTCGGGAGCACTAGACTGATATGTGCGTTCTACGGAACCACTAGACTGTTATGTAGGGTACCCCCGAATAGGAAGTTAACTGTTGTCCCCTAACGGGCCCAGTAGTGGGTCCCTTACTGGGTATGTTTATACTCACCCTTTTCTCTTCTTTAACTTTTCAGGTAAGGGCACAGCGAGGGGCAGACCGACGAGAGGCAGGAAGGACGCGTGAAGGCCATATGGACGCGTCTGGTTTTCTTATCGCTTCCGCTATGTATTTTGTCAGAATATTTGACTTGTGATTTTGAACTGATGACTTGAGTTTTTATTTGAGACTTTTTATGATTGATTTAAAATAGGGCCCGAAACTGTCTTTTGTAATGTTTCTAATGCTTTTAATGAATCGTAACTGGTCCGTTTTAAATTTTGTGTTGAATGGTCGAGTTTTGGTATTTGGTAGTGACCTCAGCTTAGTCCGGAAAGTTGGGTCGTTACATTTATCATGGCATTCGTCACCTACACCTTGGTTTGGTTAATGATAGACTACGCAACTCTATTATGGCATTCATCGATGTCTTGCCCTATTGCTTCTTGGCTTCTTGGTTTGGTTTCATTCATGATAGACCACGCAACTCTATCATGACATTCCTCATCTTTTTTTGCTGCAACATATTGGAGAAGAAGATCCTCTCGACTACAACATATTGGAGAGGAAGATCCTCTCGACTGCAACATATTGGAGAGAAAGATCCTCTCGACTGCAACTTACTAGAGAGGAAAATCCTCTTGACTACAACTTATTGGAGAGGAAAATCCTCTCGACTACAACTTATTGGAGAGGAAAATCCTCTTAACTACAATACATGGAAGAAGAAAACCCTCTTAGCTGCAACGCATGAGAGATAATGACCTTAATGATGACCTATCGGCTTCAACGCATGAGAGATGATGACCTTATTGGCTGTAATACATGGGAGATGATGACCTTATCGGCTGCGACGAATGGAAGATGATGACCCTATCGATGCAACGCATGAGAGATAATGACCCTATCGGCTACAACACATGGAAAATGATGACCCTATTGGCTACAATGCATTGGACACGATGACCCTTAAACTTGAGTTTGAAGAAGGAACAATGAAGCTTTTGAGATTGAGGAAGACGAAGCCTTCAAACTTGAAGATGAGGAAACAACGATGAAGCTTTTGAGCTCTTCAATGTCCAAAGACTTAGACTATAAATAATAGTGGTGCTTTGAGAAATTGCGAAGATCCATGTTAGCAACTTGGCTCTCCTTGAAGAAAACTTGAATAGCTACCTTAAGAGAGTAGGCAATTAAACACCCATGCTTTCATCGAAGAAGTCACCGCAACCTTAGGTAAAATCTATAAGAGTTTGGGGGCTGCATGAGAAGAATTTAAGAACTTCAAGTGGAAGCTTTGACTCTACCCCCCTCCCCCCCCCCCCCCCTCTCTTTTCTTTCATTCAACTTTTTTGTTGCAATTTCTATCAATGAAAGATTTTAGTTGAATGATAACCACATGTTCTTATTTTAGTGTGACTGCTTTTAAATTTCATTTTGTGCTACTTACATTTCCTTGACCTTCACTATGAAATTCATCATCACAATGAAAACACTTTTTTTTTTTGTGCGTGCAACTGAACTTAAAATAAACTTTAAGCTACCTATGTACCCTATTTATAACATATGAATCAAGTCATAACGTAGTTCAACTCAAATTTTTTTTACATGATATAATTAAGCATAAAATTTCTTAAGAAATTTGCTGCTGATTGGGTCAATTCATAATCCATCTTGATCAATGATTTTGTATGCTTCATTTGTAAAAACTTCTTTGACGTTGTATGGTTCGTCCCATTTAGGTGTGAACTTATTTCTCGTATGTCTCGTCTTGATGATAGGTCTTCTTAATGCAAGCACTAAATCACCAATCTGAAATGACCAAGGCTTTATAGGTTTGTCAAAAGCCTTAAACATTCGTGCTTGATAACGTTCTAGTGTTTGTTGAGCTTTTAGTCACTTTTCGTCAAGTGCTTCTAACTCTTGAAGGCGTAGTTTAGTATTTAGCCCTCTTAAATTGTAATTCTCAAGGATGAAATTTCTCACTCTAGTGGGAGGATTGCTTCTACTTCGTAAACTAAAGAATAAGATGTAACACATGTAGGAGTACGATGGATAGTACGATAGGCCCACAATGCTTTCCCAATATTTTCTTGTCATTCTCTTTTTATCTTGGAGACCACCTTTTTTAGAAGATTGCATAGAGTTTTGTTAAATGTCTCTACCAATCCATTTGTCGTGGTAGAGACATTGTTCCCTCTATTAGCAATATTCATTGTTCTCTCTATTAGCAATACTTAGCTCCATATCATGAGCTCTAGTTGTTAACTCTTTAAAGGTGTGGGGTTATATTCCCTCAATGCATTCCTTAAGTGCACATTTCCAAAGCTGACAGTTTAGTTAATCTATCTTTGCAGTCAAGGCTGAATGCTCTTTAGCGATTAATATAATCAATGACCGATTCATCCATTCACTGCTTGGTGGAGGTTAGCTCTATCATGCTAATAATACGTCGAGTGTAGTAAAAGCGGTTGAGAAAGTCTGTCTTGGGATGCTCCTAATTATTAATGGTTTCAGATTCAAGGTCGGTATACCAATCGAAGGCGTTTCCATTGAAAGTTCGAATGAATTGTTTGACTAAAAAAATCACCTCGCGTTCTACCAGTTTCACATGTTTCGATGAAGTGAACAACATATTGGTTTGGGTTGTCCTTCCTATCATGTTAATCCTCTTCGTCTATGGCTTGAAATACAATGAGAAAGTTTGAGCAGGTCCACCATATTGAGTTTTGATAGAGTTCGCTATCATCTCTTGTATCTATTGAACGGACAGTGATGCAATACAGGTCAAATTTTGTGGTTGACTTTCTGGCATAACTGTCTTCCCTTTGTCAGTATTCTTAATGGTATGTGTATAACTTAATTCAGTAGCATCACTACTCTTAATGTCATTCTTGAGAGATACAATCTCATAATCCCTTTCTTCACTTTCCTTTATGAGCATGTTAACCTTCTTTCAACTTTTGGCATTCTATCTTCACTTGTATCCACATCAGTCACCATAATTGACATTATGTTTGGGTAAGGATGAGCTTTTGGTGGTTTTGACAATTGTTCCTAAATGTTTTTTTTTTCGACCTCAAAAGGTGGCATATCCTTAGATGATTGAGTTTTCCTTGAGCGCCTGCGAGTATTTGATTGCTTGTTGATGTTGCTTAGAACTTTGGAAGTGTTGCCTTTAGACGTCATGATTTCTTCACATGTCCTTTGCAAAAAAAGAGAAAGAGATGAAAGGTAGAGACTACCCCATAGGGCGTGCCAAACTGTTCACACGAAATTTTGAGAATCTTTAGTGCTTTAATCTTCCTTCAACCAAAGATCTCCCAAAATGAATGTCAATGTCTCTATTTATAGACAACTTTTCATGGGTTTTAGGTAGGCTTGGGCCCACTTGCTTGTTGGTCTTCGGCTTGGGCCCATTTGTTGGTGGCTTGAGTTTGGACTCATTTACTTGATGGGCTTGAGCCCATTTGCTTGGTTCACTTGAGCTTGAGCTCATTTGCTAGTTGGGTTTGGAGTTAGACTCATTTCCTTATTAGCTTGGGCTTGGACTCATAATTCTTGGGTCTGAGCCCAATTTTTCCATCAAGGGCTTGAAATGAGTTGGATATGAAAAAACTTAATTATCCAAACCCAATCAAATTATACTTATCACAACTTTTGTTGTGATGATGTGGTGCAATTTAATTGGTCGAAATTTATTGCTCAACACTAATATTTATTAATATATTTTAAATAGGGGCATTTTAAAAAATAGCAAAATATTGAAACTATACAAAGTATATCAAAATTCATCCAACTCTCTATAGTCAATTTGAAATTTTTGCTATATTTTGTAAATAGTTTCATTCTTTGTGCTATTCATAACAATTTCTCATTTGAATTATTTGATAATTGAGAAAAAGTATCAAAATAGGGTTAATTGAAAAATATTATTTGCAAAAAGAATGAATGGGATGAAAACTATTTACAAAAATAGGGCAAAATTTTTGACCTTATTGAATTTAGTCTTTTGAAAAGATTAGGGATCCATTTGGATTCCCTATTGGAAAAAATGTTTATTTAAGAATACATTTTTTAAACAACTTTTTTTGTAAAATGAGTTTAACATCTAAACACTTACATGTTTGGTTGGACTTCTTTATAAATATTTATATGAAAAATTGTGTTTGATTTGTCTTATACTAATAATGTTTATGCTTAGATCAAATTACCATAAAAGACCAGTAAATATTATGAATTAATTTCAAAAGAATACACACATTTTAAATATTTTTTCAGAAATATATTTTAAAATTAATCGCACGTTATTTTGAAATTATTAATTTTAGTTACTTGAAACTAAACATTAATTTCTTTTTTTTTGTATTAATTTTTTTGGACAATTCAATTTTAAAAACACAAATATCTTGAAATGTAAATACATAACCATAAAAAAAAATTAATTTCCAACAACAAAATATAAATAAGATAAATAATTTTTCCCAGATAATATAATATCAACTAGACAAGAAGATGTACAATTCGATCACGATCTTCATTCATCTTCGTTTCACGAACCGAACAATCATGTTCTTCATTGACGTTCTCATGTTTTCTTTAACAAATGTTAAGGTGAAGTAGATTTGGTTAGGAGAGAAACATTTGCAAATCCCTATATTTGTATGTATACAAACATTTTAAATATTCAAAATATTTTAAAAAAACCAAAAGAACGACGGAGTGAAAAAAGATAGTAAAAAGAATAAAAAAATAAAAGAAGAAAAATAGATATTTTGGAGAGATTCCTCATTAAACACCAAATAAACATTTATTCTAAAATTTGGTTGAATGTGTTTTCTCTAGAATGATTTATTTCATGATCTCATTTTTCTAAAAAATTATTTTAAATCAATGTCAAATACCTCAATTTATCTTAAAATGAATTATTTTAAGAACTAAACACTTTAGCAATCAATCTAAACTCACTCTTGGTCTTCGCGTAAGGAGCCTAAGTGGGAAATGAATAATTAAACAACTTCTTTTTTACTCTTAGAAAATCGCCATTTTTTTTTGTAAATACAAGGACAATATATGCATTACAAATCAAATACTAATTGGAATATAGAAAAAAATTGGAGATTAATAGAAAAGCAGAAAGCAAAGACTTTTCTAATCAAAGATCGCTCCTTTTATTTTTGCTACGTTGAAGTGGACTATCATGTTGAGAACATGTTCTTTAACAGATTAGCTCTCATTCATACGTGCATTATAAATGTGTTTGATAGCCTCTTTCATGATCTGAATGGACAGTTGTCCAAACATCTCTCGAAAGGAGTCCATGATCTGACGTGCAATGACCATAGTCTCTTCTTTCTTGCTCAATATGTGAGACATACTATCCAAGATGTAGACTCGGACCTTTTCATTGGCCTTTGTCTAGTAGTCATATGCATCCCTGATAATTTAAGATGCATTTTGAGTAGAGAAAGGAGAACATTCCTCTATTAAGATGAAGCAAAGATCAACAATAACTAGAATCATATTCAGTTTCGATTTTCACGTCGCATAATTTTCATCAATTAATTGTTCGTTATTAAGCAGTGCAATAATTGAGGAAGACATGTTGAAACAACAAACAATTGACTGTATTAGTTATCTTTGTCTTAACTCATTACACAAAATAATTCAATCAATTCAGCAAAAATAAACAATTAAAGAACCCTAATCAAATAAATGATTTAGTTTTTGCAAAGATGCTTCAGAAGTTTAGAGCAACAGTCATCGAAGAGTGATCAACTACACCTCTCATAAATTAAGACAATCTCAGCTAATTAATAATACCATAATAACTCGTATTCCTCTAGTTTTTAGCTATCGTTGCTCGGTCAAGGATTCATTAACTAACTTAATTCATTCAGTAAGTATGACTATACCATTTTCAAATCCTAGAGGTACGCTTCAACAGACTACCATTAAGAAAGACAACTATTGAAGATTAACCTAAGAAACCTTATCCATTTCTGGAGTTTTCATTGTTTCGACTTCCAAAGGGATGATCACTCAAGGACGACACTATAACGACCCAACTTTTTATACTAAGCTGAGATCATTACTACTCAAATGAAAATAAAACCACTTCAATTAAAATAGAAAATATTAGATTTTCGTAATAAAAAAAAACTCAAAAATTCATTAAAACCATAAATAACTAGAGTAAGTAGGAATAAATCTAAAAGTAAGTTCTTAGCTCGAGCCCTATCTAGTTTTAAAAGAGTAAAATAAATAAAAGTGCACAAATATTGAAATCGAAATCTAATAACATAAGGCAGAAGCAAAAGTGGTCTCCTATGGTGTGCCACGGTCACTTCTCGTCATTCGCTAGTTTTTCTCTACTCTTACCTCTACCTCTGCCTGAAAAATTTAAACATAAGAGAGTGAGCATAAAAATATACTCAGTAAGGGACCTACTACTAGTCCCGCTAAGTGGCTGTTAACTTCTTATTAGAGTCGTGTAAAGCGGTACCCTTAACTGGCACGTTCCAGAACACGTGCAATCTGTGATCTTGTAGGAACATCTCTGGTCTTCGATGAATCCAAAGGAACACTTAGGACAAACTAGTCTTTAATGAATCTCGAAGAAAACAATAAGACAATCGGGCTATGAATGACTCGTCGAGCCACTCATAAACATATCATCTCATATTGGACTGATGGTCTCGTCAGACTACACAATCATAAAAAGGTGGTCATCCCGAGGGATACCCATATGGGTACAACTCTAATAAAAAAAGCTAACAGTACACCCTATCCAATAGCATGCAGCATAACATAGCATCATAAGCATGACATGAATATTAATCGTAACAGTCTTAATGATGGGATTAATAATTCATGCATAAACATCAACATCATCAAACATGATCATCATCACACTACCATGTCATAACTAACAGTCAACATAAACATAAACTCTGTCCTAATTATCATTTATCATAACATAAACTCATTATGCATCTCAACTACATCAACGCATAACAGGAAATTACATGCAAGCTCTTTCTTCAACTTGAAGGTCTAGTAGGAGAATCTTTTACCTGTAGATTAGCTTAATTGCAAAGAGATAAAATCCTGACAGCTAGGTCAAGCTTCCCAAGAAAGATCCTAAACATTAAGGGTAAAATACTAAGAAAAAATTTTATTGGTTGTTTAAAGACCCAAAAGTTCAATTATTTCAACTTACCTAAAGTTGAGGTTGAATCCGACTTATCCTTGTTTGGAAAAAATCCACAGCTCAAACTTCCAAATACAATCTAACTAAATAATCCAAAAAATTAAATTATTTATGGTCCAAAATTACTCTTTGTTGGGCATTAAACCAAACCCAAATAAAACTTACCAAAAATTGGTGAAAAGGGGGCAAAAATTAAGCTTGGTGACTCAAATGGCTTGGAAAATAGGGATCGACTTGATTAAGGCAGGGAAAACTACTCGGGTAGGAGGCTCGCATGCGTGGGGGAACTCAGTTAGGTTGCATGCGTCTTGAAGAGGGTTACGGTTGGCAGTGGCTTGGCACGAGGACGAACCCGGCTCGGACTGCACTCGCGATCGGCTCTTAATACGCTGGAGACGCTCGGACTTCACGTGTGACTCGTGGCGGACGAATCGACGGTTGGACAACTTGGCTACAGACGGCCGACGAAGATGGCTCGATCTGACGCTTGGGTATGGACAACTACTTGGTGAACAACGTGGCAGAACACCCGACTACAGTGAAGGAGACGTGACAGACGCGAAACGAAACAGAGAAAGCTCGATGGCGCTTGCGACAGTGAGGTAGAGACAATCTTCTCGGTGGCTGGGCTTCGATCGATGGGGCACGACGCAGGACTAAGACATGCAGCTTGTGACGAAGGAGGTGGCGGCGGCGAGGGGCGACTAGGGTTTTTTTTTTCCTTTGTAAGATTAGGATTCCAATTGGAAGGGATGAAGTGCACAATTCCCCATGCCTTATTAAATAATAATTATATTACTATTATTTTATTTCTCTCTCTTCAATTAACACCCACCAAATCTTCTTTTCATCTTCTTTTTAATTTTTCCTAAAATAAAATCAATACTTCTCTCTCCTCAACCAACCACATCACTTTATCTTTCCAAAATAATAACTCTCTCTAATAATTATATTATTTTCATAATACAATTATTTTAAACTTTAAATTCAAATAATCATATGCTTCGCTATATAATTATCCAAAATTCTCCCAAATACAAATCCCCTAACACAAACTAAAAAAAACAAACCAAATCAATCATTAAATCCAAATCCAACTAATTAGATATTTTCCCAAAGTATCTAATTAATTCTAATTCCTACAGATCAAGGATTTCCACAATTAAATCATATAACACCCAAAATAATTCCAACATTAATCAAAATTAAACTTAAGATAATTAAAATAAATTACCTTAATTTGGGGCGTTACAGACATGCAGGCTAATCATAGAAATCTCATGGTAAAACCTAATGAAGGAGACCGTAGGATACAATAACACGTGTCCTTCTCCCATTTACTATGAACATTATTTCCCTCATTCACCTTGTTATTGATCCATACAAGCACTTTCCAAATGGACGTCGTGCCCAGGGTGACATGAAGCCGAGTATGGATCTCACGTGTGAACTTTTAAGAACATGAGAGCTAAAAATTAATATATCATATATACCATTTTTCTCCCACAAAATTGGTTCTATTAATTTAGGGTTTGTTGTACTTAGATAAATTCCAACTAAATAAATCTAAGTATATTCTTATTATAACTCTTATACTAAAATTTTACTCTAAAGTTTCTAGGTGTATTAAACTATTTAATTTACCTAGTGATATCTTATGCTGATAGAAATAAGGTTAATTCAACGTCGGTTTCGGGTAAGTTCCCAGATAGGATGTGTTTCGTAAATCGTCAACTTAAATACCCATAGTCTTAAGTAGAACTTTACCGGTAAAGTTCCCTTATAACGTTAAATCCTATTTGTCCTACTTAGTTTCATTAAACTAAAATAAAACTTAATTCTATTCCTATTAAAATTAATGTGATATTAGGTCTATATAATTTTAAACAATTTAAAATTAAATCAATTTATTCTAAAATCTTATGTTTGCATGCAACTTTTTATTATAGGTTGACGGTTTCTAATTATTAAATGTTATAACTATTATAAAATTAGTTAATTAGACCTATAAACATGCATACTATGGTTTAATTAATTAAAAATAAATCATAATTAACTAAAACCATGTTACATGCAAAATATTGTATCAATATAACAATTATATTAAACTATGGATGTAATATACTCAATTTGCGTTGTTATATGTTTAAGGAGACGATTTGATATATCCCTTTGCATATATTATTCTAAACACTTTATAAAAAAATCAAATGAAAATATACTTTTTAATATACTACATGGCACATAAATCCATCAAAGGTTTCTGACGATTGAATACTCAAGAAAATATATCAGTACATAAAAAATATATGATTTCAAAACCAGTTACAATTATGATTAAGTATAGTAGAATAATGTAATATATCAAATAAATAGAGTATATAATGACACTCACCATCATATAAAGACAAAACAAAAATATGACATTTCAATATACTATATAAAAAAAACAAATTCTCGATAACATACAAAAGATTGAAGATGGTCATGTAACAATCAAAATAATAAATTGACTCATCGAAGAAAGTGAAAATTTATCCTAAAAGTTAGAGGTGGAAATGGAGAAGACAATAGAAAAATTGTCCCAATTTTTGTAGAAATCTATATATGTAATTTAATTTATGCTTGTGTTATCTGCAAAATATCGTCTTCGAAGTAGACTATGATTTTGAATCTTCCTAATTACAAACAAGAAAGATACATACGGAAATGATCTAATTTGGCTACAATATTTTGCAAATTTTTTTAACTTCTCAATTATTTTCATTAATAAGATTTAGCAAATATTATGGACGAATTTGATCTTATCACTAATTTAAAATACAAGATATATATGAAAATTGGTATATTTATTTATCATAAATATTTTGGACTACATTAATTATGAATATTAAAATGACATATTTATACTATTAATTTTTAATATTTTTATTTTTATTTAGTTTATTTGTTTGCATTTATGATTGATCCTAACTAATTATTGTATATATCGAATACAATTAGAAAGTTTTATTTTGAATTTAATTAATAAATTTATTATCTACAATATTTCAACTAAACTCTCTTCGTCCATGTGAGGCTCTAATTTGGAGAAAGAAAGTTCTACCGAAAAAGATCTTTGCTGGAAAGTTATACGGATAAGCATGAGACATTCCACGAGGAAAGAATGCGAAAAGAGAAAGGTGACGCGAAAAGAAATGCTTAAGTTATATTACGAGAAGGCAAGCAACGTGATAAGAGTGGTTGGCAAAGAAGAAGCATGTGTTGAATGCCAAGAGTTAGGTATTTAGCATAGTAATAGGAGAAGTACCTACGTCTAAAGAAGTGAGGCAAGGAAGCGTTTTTTTAGGATGACTTAACCACTCATTGAGAGAAGTAAATATATGTTGCTTCCTTAGAAGATAGGAGGATTAAGCGATTAAAGAGTTTGGCTTTTTAAGGAGATAAGATGTGTGTCTTGAGGGAATGTCCAATCGCCGCTAAAGGTTAGCCTATGTGTGGAGTTTGGGTTGGTCGCATGGTGCAACGACTTAAGTGAGGTGACATGTGTAAAGAAGGGAAGTGACCCTTGGATATGGGAGATCACTATAAATAGGACCAAAGTCTAAAAGGAAGATGTTGTTTGAAAGTATTAGATTTCTCAGACAAAGAAGTCAAAAGAAAACCCGAATGCTAAATTGTTGGTCAAGAGAACCGCTTGGCGTAAGGAGAAATCCAATAGTAGAGGAGGAAGGAGTGAAGGCCAAGTAATTATGTGGGTGATCCTTATGAATGCATGAATGTGGGAGTGATAAATACATTTTCAATGTGATTTTCTAAGTTGTTTTTTATGGTTGAATGTTCTCTATGCTTGAATATGAATTATGATTAAAATGTTCTATGAGTAATTCTTCATAAATAGATGTTGTGTTTGTAGACTTCATATGTGATTGATGAATTCTATTGTTAATTGACTTGAGGGTATTTGGTCCTTGATACTTATTCCATAATATTGTCATTATTGTGGCAAGATGTAAGGAAAGTAGCTAGGAAGCTAACCTTTCAGTTGTAACGATGGATTGATGCAAGAAGGTGAGATCTATTGTAAGATGCGGATGGAAATTCCAGGTAACTCACATGATGTTATTTGATTGTAAATCCTAGATCCTGACGAGAGGAGAATCCCAAGTCTAAAAAAGATTGAATGTAACGAGACGTTGGTGGAAATACTAGGTAATTTGCATAACGTTGGTTGAGGGTGAATCCCAAGGTCAGGCAGGGGTAGGGGGAGAGGGAGAATCCCAGATCTCAGTGTTGAACATAATTTGTGAAAGGATCTAACCATGTGGTGTCAGTGGCATTTGTTGTACTAATGATAAAGGTGTTTGTGGCTTGATGCGATGAGATTTATACAATGCGGTTTGACCTTATAATTATTAATTCTGCTATGTTCTCCAGAAAGGTTTCCTTAAACTCATCACTCATTAAGCCCGTTGACTTATGTTTTAAGTTTTTCCTCTCTCCAGGTTGTTAGGCGTTAAAGGTAAGCAAATGATTGATCTCGAGCGTTGTAGCCTAGTTAAAGAAGGAAGACAGAGTTACTTTGTAGTCTTACTTGGCGTGCTAGCCATGACATCTCATAATGCATTTAAAGAGCCAGTTGGTAAGAGCATCACTCCTTAACACCTAAAACTCAGTTCAGCAGGAAGGCGAGTGCACACCTTGGCTAGTGGGGCTAAGCAAGAGAGCAAAAGAGTCGAAGAAATAAGGCAAGGAAAGGAAGCTCTAAATATTATTTTCTAAGTAGGGGGTGCTGGGCCACCAAGGTAAAGAAGGGAAGGAGGACTTTGCACCTCTAAGTGTCCTGCCTCAAAGAAGCAATTGAAGCGTTGAAGAAAGAAAATGAGATTCCGAAGGATATCCTTGAGATTGATTGTAGACGACAAAGAAAAAGGATAGAGATCAAATAGTCTTATCTATACTATACATAAAAGCACTTATGTGGAAAAACTTTTTTTATCTCCATTATATCCATTTTCTTAATAAATTGTCTAAGTTACTACTTGAGTTTTATAGTAATTCTCTTTTTAAACTTTGTATTTTTGTTTTTACAATAAAATAATAAGCTTTTAATGAATAATGGATATTAAATATAAAATAATAGGTTTTTAATGAATAATGAATATTAAATATCAATTATGGCTTTTGTTATTGAAATTTTCTTTTACGTTGAAAACAATAATGTTTTTTCATTATTTTTTAAATTTTAAATTTGAAAAGTTTATGTTGAGAATTATTGAATGAATTAAAACAAGACTCTTCCTCTTTACCTATGTACAAGAGACAATTATCTCTATACACATAAAAGAATAGAAGATAGTGCATAAAATCTAAAGATTAATCTATCAATAATGGTAAAGTTTTTTAGTTTGTATTTTATTTTATCATTTATTTTGATAAATTTTAATAAACAATCTATTATTCGAGAAATTTATTAGATTTTCCTTTTATACTTTAGTTGATTTCTCCTAAATGTTGAATTTAATTAGTTACAGCTTTGATTTTATTATATTTATAATTAATTATTGCTTTTAAAAGAAGAATTAAATATTAAATATTACCTCCGCATTTACTTTCTCAAAATCCAACAAATAATTAATAGTTAATTGCTTTTGATATTTTTTCAAAGATTTACTTTAAATAATTAATAGTTAATAGTTTTTTTTCATAAACTAAGTGCAATTTCTCTCCCAATATTTAAGACTACTACCTACTAATTATTTGCAATTTTTTTACTATTTCTAAGAAAATGACAATGAAAATAACTGCAACTTAATGACATTCTAAGTTGTTATTATTTATTTATTATGAATTTACATAAATTGATTCTTAAAAATAAAAAAATATGCAAATGTATGCCTTAAAATTTTTATTTTAAGAAAATGATAATATTTATTTTTTTAATGAGTAAATTATATGTAATTAGATTTTCAAATAATACAACATTTCCATGAATGAATAATATCTAAATTAATAAAAATAATATTTAAAACAAGTGGTATAAGGCTAATAAAAAAAAGATAGAAAGAAATAGAAAGGTTAGAAGATAGAAATACTATAATTCAAAAAGTTTTATTTGTTTAAATTTTCAAATATTAATTATATAATTAATGATTTTACATTTAATTATATTCAATAATTGAATTTTAAGAGTTAGGCAATCCCTCCTGCACCTAGCTACATAAAGCTATCCTCTACTATTTTTTTTAAAAAAAAAATTCTTAATTCATTTTTCTTAGTTTGTTTTTTGTGTATTTTTTTCCTCAGTTCATTCTCTCAAATATTTTCAAGAATGCATAGCAATGATTTTGCATTAATAAGAGATGTATATATGCTTTGACAAATGTTGTCAAACCAATTTCAATCCTTTCAACTTCCATAGGTATTTTCAAGTTATTTTATATAATGGTCTTACACCAATAATAAAAGATTAAGATTATGTAATCTTTTAACTCTCTCGCTATAACATTTTTCAATACAACTTATGACTATAACTATGTAAAGTTGACATTTCTTTTTATTCAATTTTTTTAAAAAAAATTTCTCATAGTTCATTTAGCGGTAATTTTATCATTCAATGATAAGCATGTGAAAAGTTTTCTCCAATTATTTTATTTCGAAAAAATTAATAAAATAATTTTATACAGTTTTCTGGATTTTAAAGTAGTTGGAATGGCTCTTAAATTTAATTGATAATTAATGTTATAACCATTCATTATTGCATTTAAGTAAAGTAAATTAATGATTAAATTATGTTACTTAAGAATAAAGTTACAAAATCATTTATTCTTATTACAAGTAAAACAATAATTTAACCAAATTCCAACCTGATCAAATACATTTATAAATAGATCATTAGATTCATAAATCAAATAACATAGAACAATATTGAACAATTAAGTATACACATGCATGGAATTATGGAAGAATTCACACTAGAGCGTTCTTTTTAAGATTTATTCTTTTTTAATGTCTTGTTAGCTTGCCACCTTCAAATTGGTAGAAAACTACAAAGAAAAATTAAATACAAGCATGGAAGTGATGAAAAAGTGAAGTTTATCAGGTATACTCTCTTATTTCCTAACTTTTCTCTCTTTCATCATCAGGAAAGTAAACATTAAAATGATATTTTGTTAATTTATGCTTTTCAATTCCGGCTAGAGCAAAGTGGAGAAGGGTTTAAGATCAAGAAGTGATTGATTATGATAAATTATGAACAATTCAATGGTGCCAAATTTGAAGAAATGTGTCTTATGAGGTTGTCAAAAATGGTGAGTCTGGAATAGTTAGTAAGAAATAAAAAAAATAATGTCAATTAAGCTTTGAAATGAGCGAATCAAATCAAAATTTCAATTTAGTTGTTACTGAAAGTTTGTTACGATGAAGTTATTCATCTTTGAGATGTGAAATATAGTGCATGATTTTAATTTACACATTAACAAATTAACTACATTAGATTAGTTTGGTTGTTATATATGTTTCTTTAATTATTAACTTAAACAATAAAGTCATTTAATAGTTAGAATATATATGGGAGAAAGTTTGGTGGTTAATATTAC